>NC_087070.1:53334116-53534116 GCF_963678635.1 Symsagittifera roscoffensis
GGTAGAGACGGTTAAAAGCACGTAGAGCTCCATTGAGACGCTAGCCAGTTGTCTTAGAGTTTAGCGTTACTCTCGGTCGGTATTTACTTTCGGGCGTGTGTTTCATGAACTTCAAATTTTGTCTGGTTAATCGGGGACAACATTCGATTGTTGCGATAAACTTAGTAAAAAGTCCAAATTTAAATCTTGTGTGTTTTCATATCATATGCACGCCGGGCTTGCTTCTTCTAATTATCGTAGCAAATCCCACCGTCCCAGCTGAAGGCGAGTGAAGCTTCCCTGGCTTATCTAGACGCAAGAAAGAGCGAGCAGGTAGAACCTCTCTTCAACAACACCACAGGTTGTACTGTTCCCACCTATCACTTTTTTGTTTTTTTATCCACGAGAAATTGAAAAACTAAATCAACCTTGTTACAAAAGCTTAAACCAAAAGTCCTAACCATCCCTAAAATAACCCAATGCTCCAACAACAATGATGTTAATCGCAAACTCTAAATTCATAACCATGTGCAGTTTTACTTAAATATTAAATCTGTTCATCCACACACACTCATTGTTTTGACCAATCTTAACTTAAATCAACCCCTCAAATGTTCTGCCGAGACGGCATCCACTTCTAGTTCTTCGTTAGTGAATTCTCTACAAATTTTCTTGCCTATATTATTTCTAATTTCGCTTGATAATCTAACGATACCGTTCGTCCTCATATAATGTCCAACCAAACACACTGCATCATAAGTAACAACCACCTACACGGCCGTGGAATTTGGTGCACAACATGCGCAGTCTACATGCATGTAATAAGCAGCGGCCTTAACCGAGACAGCGACCACGATGATAATTTCAGCTGCATTCGCTGCACCTCCCTGATTACCTACAACACTTCAACTGACCTCCAATTCCCTTCAACTCAACGTCAGCAAGCTCTCAGACCCAACTACCAGAATCCTGCAATGGCAAACAGCAACGAAATCGTAACAGCCACACCCTACCCCTGGTCAAATCCCACACTTGATCTAATAGATAAAATGAGAACAATCTACAGCCAAGTAGTGCACCGGAAACCAATCTTCATGATCCTCTCAAAAACAGAATTGGGTTCAACTTTAAAGAAACTCTAAACAGAGCCCTCAATTCCTTAATTGAAACACAAGAAAACATATATGCAATGCACGCTACAATGATTTTCCCTCACCATATTCTATGAAAAACCATATCGGAGAGTGATAGATCGAACTCCAAAACTATAGCAAGAAGGCTTAAGCAATGGCGTAAGGGCGAACTGGACAAAATTTTTAACGAGGGAAAACCGCTGCAAAATCGGTTGGTAAAAAGTAAGAAAAAAAAGTACAGCAGTTTAATAAAACAATGAGCAACGGAAAACTATCGAGTGCTGTTGCTAAATTAACTGATAACTCTAAGGGAGTTCTCTCACTCGAGGAAACCTTCAAATGTCAAACTGTTGAGAAAATCCTCATTGAGAAACAACCTCCCACGGAGCCCTTAAACAACAAATTTAACATCATGCTCCGAAGATACAATCCCTTTCCACTCATCCACATTTGACCAAATAAATGCCCAGAATTTTAGGAACGCTGCCATGACAACACATGGTTCTCATGGACCCTCAAGCCTGGATGCAAATGAATGGAGACCCATGCGAATGCACTTTGGTCAACAGTCAGTTGAAATATCGAAAGCACTAGCCAAAACCGCACAGAAATCATGGATAGAAATACTAAGTCCTGAGCTTCTTGAACCATAAAATGTCTGTTGACTATTTCCACTCGATAAAAATCCAGTAGTTAGGCCAATTGGGATAGGCGAAGTGATCCGCAGAATAACAGGTAAAACGATCACAAAGTGCTTCAAAAGCGAACTTATGGTACCCGGATCGAATTACCAACTATGCCTTGGCCAAAAATAAGGCCTCAAATATGCAATTCATACGCTAAGGAAGAAATACGAGAAAACAGATTCTAGTGAAATTTTACTGATAGACGCTAAAAAACCGGAACCTGGCTTTGAAAAACCTTGCAAATATATTTGCACTTCTATACTATCCGCTATACAGAACTCATACTCTAATCAATCCAAATTCTTCGTAAAAAAAAGTTATCCTTTCTAGAGAAGGAACCACACAAGGAGACTCATTAGCAATGGCGATGTACCGGCTAGCCACTTTGCCTTTAATAAAACTAGTCAACGATAACAGTTTAACTCAGAAATTGTATGCAGACGATTGGAATGCAGTCGGAAGTTTGAAAAGCTTAAGAACAATTTTTGACAACATTATCAAACAAAAAATTATTTTGGATATCATGTAAAGTCATCGAAATGCCAGCTCATTGTAAAAGATTAAAAATACAATGAGGCAAAAAAAGTATTCAAAAATAGCGAAATTTTAATGAAGAAAGAGGCCAGAGTATATGGTTCTGTCATAGGATCCGAGACTGAATGTGAAACTTTCATCGAAACTCAGTTAGAAAAACATAACAAATTACTGAAAAAAAACTTGACAAGATTGCAAAAAAACATTGCCGCAAAACGTGTACTCATGTTACGCCAAAGGGTACAAAAGAAAAATTATCGTTTAAAGCTAAAACTGACCTCAATACCACAAAAAATATGCAGGAAAATCTCGTTCCATGTTTATTTGGTAAATATAATTTTTGCCATCAGCTCAGAGACATCGCTTCTTTACCAATGAAAATGGGTGGTCTAAATATCAAACTACCCTCTGATTATGAGATTTTTTAACAGTATGGGCCCTATCTCTGCCAGTCGGTCATATGTGGAAGTTTTACCTGTGAGCTGAAAGTTTGATCTTGATTTTGAGGAGTAAAGTAATGTTTCAAAATTTTGCATTGAGCCTATCATGCTCAAATTTCTCGCGACAACTGAAAATACGAGAACAAGCGATCAGAAGAGTCGAGTGATAATCGCGGAAAAAGTGCTGAAAAAGTACGAGAGAAAAATGCTATTTGCAACTTTACCAGAATTACACGACGCGAGTAGAGCTATCTTGTTCCCGATAGGAAAGCTCAGGAAGAGAGAGAGAGAAAAACAATCGATTGGACCAGAGTGAACCTTGAGTGGAAAGGTGAACAGCTGAAGCTGCCCAATGGTACAGATAAAAAATTTATTCTGGAGTTCAAACTGATTTATTCAAAACTTTTTGAGTTAGACTTAATTATCCTAAATTATTTCTAGAGTTGCTTTACTCTACATTCTGTTAGCACCAATTGAGTGTACTCCCGTCCAATACTGCAATAAGGTTCAGGTGCAACACCTATCTCCTGTAAGCTGCTACGTATCAGGGAAAGTGAACGTCAGGGCAAGTCTATATATTATCGTCACTAACTCGCTGACGCCCCTGATAATTGCTAAGGGTCGGTGTTCATAGCTAGGCATACCTCCTACAAAACGCCGCACGTCCTCCTCTCTTTCAATGGTCTTATCTTCTCCTGTGCCAAAACGATACTGCTGCAACAAGTAATGAACTAGAGTGTGTCGTGAATTCCGCATCTTTGTACGAGAGGATGTGGCCCATTTCATGTCAAACTTCTCCACTTCTCCTAAGGTGTCAGTTCCCCTAGCTTTCCATGTGTCAGTGGCAATCAGTGTCAACAGTCCGTCCAAGCGGATATTCTGTATTGCTTCGGTCAGCAGCACAGTTAGTCCTTTTCTGAAGTTTTCTGATCCGAACGTCACAACAGTCCCAGGATCACCACGATAGACAGTTCTGTTACGCACTTGAAGATTTGCCGTATTAGATAGCGAGATAGTCCTGGATAGATTTTCGGCAGGATGGAAGCGGTCCATCCTGTTCCCAATCCTTTCATTATGATATCCGTCCTCTCAAAAACTTCTTGTCCTCGGACGCTCTCAGTCCAGAATGCTTCGAGTGTCTTCTGGCACATCCTGTCCACGAATTCCGTTGACTTCTCTCATTCGCTTTCCGCCAGGTTCAGTTCTCTTACAGGCCATTTGATAATCGTCACTTGGAACCACAGGTCATTTGATAATCGTCACTTGATAATCGTCATCGATTCCTGGCTTCATCTTGAGCTGTGTGCTGAAAATTTTTTTGACGGCTTCAATCGCAACACTTCGTCTGACACTAGCATGTGTAGCGAATGATCTTTCAATCGTTTCATGGCGTTCTCATCAAGAGCGGGGTTCCGATGGATATCTATCTCTAACATTGTGTTTTCGTCTTCGGAGGCACGACTCCTTGTTTCAACTATTCCGCCTCAAACTTTCTTCCCTTTCTTATTCCGAGTTTTCGCGGTCCTTTCCACAAAAGGGTCATTCATTGATTTTTTTGTTTCTTCCGTATAAAGTTCCATGAGATATCACTTAGCTTAGGTATTCTCGACTTGTCTAGACTCATCTTAAATTATCGCTTCACACTGCTCACACACTCGATTCGGTTGCTAAAATATTAACGCAACAGGATAATGTCCAAAAGATTTATCCAAGAAGTGACCACGAATCTTATCAAGTTAACAGTACAGCGTGTATACAAATTATGTACAGCAATTAATTATTGGTTATTGGATAAAAAGCTAGCACAGTCTGATGATGTCAAAATCTTTAATAGATAGTGTAGTCACTACCCAATCGAGAACGATCATTAGGGGTTAAATATTTTTGAAAAAATGTACGTGTTTTGCAATTGGTTTGTCTTAAATTAATAGTCGAACTGGTTTCTAAAGAAAGAGCTTTCCCTTTTTAGTGCCCCATTAATGAGACAAAACTAAAAGGCGGTGTTTTTCTCAATTGCGCGACTTTTGCACCCACCGATCTTGTGTTACATATCTGCCTTGCGATTGCCCTAGCTAGAACTACTAAAACTCTCAAGGCAACCACACTTCCAAAAAAAACAACATTGCATTCGGATCCAATTTAATCAATGTCGAACTCTGTTGTTGATTACACCTAGAGTCCCGAATCTCCGGATTTAGACCTGTTTTAGTTTTTTATAGTCTTTTCAATTTTTATTTAAAGGCACGTTAACAGTGCAGTCATTGGCTTCCTCTCGTGATTGGTCTGCCAATTTGTCTCAATATCTTACTACTACTCACCAAAAACCTGTTTTCTTTTACGTATGTATTAGGATTCCTACGATTGCGTTCATGAAAAAATTTCTTAAACCCCTCCGGATCAGCGTTCAAGGACCCTCCGGATAGGCCAAAAACATGACCCCTCCGAGTTGGCTCGCCTTCGGATTGGCGAATAATGACCTTCGGGATTGGCAAAAAACAGGACCCCTCCGAATTGCGAACCCTCCGGATTGGCAAAAAACAGATTTTTTTTACCCCAGACCCCTCTTCCGGATACGTTCCTAGAGCCTATTATTTAAAATCAACTAACTAAGAAGTGTTTGTTCTGGCTCCAGACCCCCCTAAGCTGCTTATTTAAAAATTTCCCCGAACTCTGAGGGGAATTTTAACAAGCTTATCTCCGACTTGACTGTCGTTTTCTAGGTTCCTAAACCCTTTCCTAACGTCGAGAACAAAGTAAAATGCCTTAGTAAACCGTTGCTACCGTTTGGTAGGGGTATAAGGGCTTTCCAAAAACAATTTACAAAACTTGAAGGGTTTATCTTCAAAAACCAGTGGTTTTACTAAAAAAGCTAGAAAATTTTCTTTGCTGATTTTCTGCAAAAACATCATTCAGCCTACGTGTAATTGTACTTTATTTTTGTTCTAACGGTAATAAAATCAATTGGATTGGTCCAGTTGTTTCAAAATTATGAAGCAAAACATTTTTTATGCTATCTCAAAAACAAATTTCAAACCTAAGGGTTCCGCCTAATTTTTTTCACATTTTCTGTTTAATTGGCCTGAAAATTATTGATGTGAGCTCAGAAGGCCCAGGTTTTTCTAGTTCACTGCAAAAAACACGACCTAAGCGTTTGATTTGAAAAAAAGCCAAAACAGTGATATTTGGACATCTCCAGATTGATGAATCCACTAAATCAAACAGGTGAAAATTGATTTCACTCGGGCCAGGAAGGCTGTTGGCAAGCGGTTCAAAAAACATGTCGATTCACTGGTGTATGTTGTCCGAACAACAATTTTATATCGCCCTAACTCAAAAAAGTTCGAAATTTTATTTTATTTTGTGGCGTTTCAATTTTTCTAAAGTCAACTGAAAAACGATATAGGAATTTTACTGCACGCAATATAAATAGTAATACTAATACCCTCCGGGTCCGTTCAATATCCGATTTAGGACGCTTAACTCGGAATTTCGCAACTCGGTGGAGGATCACTACTGTGCAGTCAGTATGGAACCCCTCTACCCAACATTCGATTTTTGTTGTCCTTGAGACCCTTCCTACTGCTCCCTGCACTGCATGCCGGATCAGTCTTCCCCTCTAATCCCAAGACCCTTCCGGATTGAGCGCAAATTAGGATTACCGTGTCTAAATACTCAAACAACCCTACAGTACAGCCACCAGAAAGAGGCGACAGTTTTGATCGTAACAATCCTGCTTGATATAAATGCCTTTAACAACGATATATCTAACAACAACAAACGGGGGGGGGGGGGTCGGATCACATCTCGCTTGGGGACAATTTCTACTGATTTTATATTTTTAGCTGTTTTTGGTTTTTTCGGTTATTTTTTATGTTTTTGGTTTTCCAACTGATTTTCGTTTAGTTTCTTGTATATTTTAAACTGTTTTTGGTCATATACCGCTCAGTGAACGATGGGGCGGCCGATCCCCCCATCCTTCACGATACGTGAACTTTCGATCTTAAATTCGGGATTGCGGAAGGCTTCCGCGCTCCAAGCCATACATCCAGCTCTTCGGTAAGGGCCTTATTTTGAGCATCCACTCGGCGCGGAGTGCTTTTTTAACGGGTCTGCCGATCATGGTCTTAAAAAAATAACAACCAGGAGCGCTATGAAAACTTTTAGGTAACATTCGCGCGGAAGTACATACCGACGGAAAGTAACGTTAGATTCTAAGACGACTGGCTTTACTTGCTTTTAACCAACTCTGCCAGAGACAATTCAATGTGGTTCTCGTAACGTCGAGTCGACAATGTTGTTACTAATTGAAGTTATCGGCCAGATCGCGCAAATTAACTTAGTTACCTGTAAACTTAGTGGACTCATAGCTGGGTCTCAGTATCCTCAGACCACGAGGTCATTACTAAAAACAGGGCTACTACTCAATTATTATATTAGTATTTTTCTGTTCAGTAGATAAGAATTTTCATATCCATCGGGGATGGATCAACCCTTTCCCTCAACTCTTAGCTTCTCATATTTTGAAAAATGAGTTTGATGTTCTTTAATTCAATTCAGGCATACCAAAATGCTAAAAGTTGTTTAAAAATCATTCTCCAGTCTTTTCTCAAGGCCCCTCCGGATTCTTGAGCCCGGTCGAAGAGCTGTCTTTTTGTCCACTAGGAAGGGTAGCTCTCTTGATTCTCGGGAATTGCTCCGTAGCGATCGTAGTTGCACAATCGCTACAATTAGGAATGCTCTTCTAATAGTAATCTCGATCGTAATTCCAGTTTTCTTCTCCATCGCTTGTGCCTCTATTCTTTACTAGCAAAAATTGCGTCTCTGATTTTCGCCCTTCTTCAGTGTTTGTGAAAAAAAAAGTCACGTGTCTTTCTTTTTGAACGAATTTTTGAATTTAGGCATGTCAGCTCAAAGTGACCCTTCCCAATCCGTTCATTTTGTCAAATAAGACAGTTAATCATGGAAACTGCTCTTTCGTACAGTTGAACTATTTCCAATAAAATTCGCTGTGAAGAACCAATCTTTGGCGGAGTTCTGGTCGAATGGCACTTTTTATGATAGAATGACGTAAATAGTCAGAAAAGAAATTTTTCTAGGTTTTTCCTCATGATGCATATTTCGTGAAAAGGTTAGAAGGCAGTGAGATTTAGTACAATGCCCTTTCTGACACGCAATAAAGTTGACGTAACGTGGATAAATTTCAATTTTTTTATGCTCTTTTTAAGTTGATTATAGCACACCGGATCACCACTTGAAGATAACCCGGAGTTATGCGTTCAATGCGGACATTTAGGGGACTTTCCGGGGAGTTTGTGCCATTCCACCGGATTGGCCCAGTCGAACCTGCCGACGCGCGTAGAAAAGAATATTAAAGGCGTTAGCACAGGAATCGTGATGAAAAGGAGACTCTGAATGTTCTAGAATGAAAATTTCCAAAATTTGATTCGAATAAGAACAATTCAAAGAAATACGAAATACGGCATTTTTGACCGGAAATAAACGAAAAAGCACAACAACAAAAAACAACAACCGAATTACAAGACGGAAATCAGTCGGAAGAATAGAAGAAAAACGAAGCCTCTTGTCGTGAGAAGAGACACGATTAGGTGCTTATTGAAAGAAGATCATTCAGACGGAAGGTCTAGTAGGACATTCGGGACGAATCCAAACCCTCCCGTGCCATGAAATTAGAGGGATAACCACGTTATCTCCGGGAGAGCATTGAATCAGAGGCCCGGTGCCCAGAGACTGTTGGAGACATTAATGGTATATTTCAACTGCCGTAATGCCCAGAACGTGTTTAATTTACTTCAATATTGTTTAGTTTTTCGTAGCAGGAGTAGTTAGAGTCGAGGAAAGAATAAATCCATCTCTAATGGGTTTAGTGTAAATCTGTCACTAAAAACATATTGAATTATGGTTTTCTAGCCGTGGTTTCAATAGTAATCACGTTTTCTGGGGATCCGAGACCCATATATTGGTTATTTTCGCATGTAAACGGAAGCTGATCAAAAATCGTTTCGCTGATGGCCTAAAAATGATAACTTATTATGTAGCCCTTAATAGACTATAACCAGTCTTATAGAATCTAGCTTTGTTTTCCGTCGTTATGTACTTTCGGGCGAATGTTACATTACCAATGAACTCCGGGCCTGAAGATGCCAGTTTTTTCCAACTGCACTACCCGTAAAAAAGTGAAAAACTGCCGAGTACAGTAAAGTTTTCACACTGATTATTTCAATTGTCTTGCTGATAATGTTTCAGGTCGCATGAACAGATTTTTTATTCCGCCCCATTCTTGCAAGAAATCACTACGATGCAAAACTGAGTACGGATGAGGAAAACTGGCAGATTACAATAGCTCTGATCATTTGCTCTTGGTCTTTGTAAAAAACTCACTCAACTTCATGGGAATTTTTCTTCAAATGGGACCATGAAAACAGGCAATTTATAGAGTAAAATTTTGTCCACTTGTGTAGAAAGTTTGTTGTAGCCCTGATTCGTTCAGAAAGAAAGACATGTGACTTTTTTTAATTTCGCGAACACTGAAAAAGTGCGAAAAAGAGAGACAAGAATTTCGCTAGTAAAGAGTAGACGCACGAGCGATAGAGAAGAAAACTGGAATTACGATCGAGATTAACACTAGCAGAGCATTCCTCATTGTAACAATTGTGCAGCTGCAATCGTTACGGAGCAATTACCGAGAATCAGGAGGGCTACCCTTCCTGGTCGACAAAAAGACAGCTCTTCGACCAGATTCAACAATCCGGAGGGGTCTTGGGAAAAGACTGGAAGCTAATTTTTCAACAACTTTTAGCTTTCTGGTATGTCCTGAATTGAACTAAAAAAAATCAAATTCATTTTTCAGAAAATGAAAAGCTAGGAGTTGACGGAACGGGTTGATCCATCTTCGATGGTTATGATGATTCTTATCTACTGAACAAAAACAATATTAAAAAATAATTGAGTAGTAGCCCTGTTTTAAGGAGTGACCTCGTGGTCTGGGGATAGTGATACCCAGCCCTGAGTTCTTTAATTTTGCATGCAACTGAATTCATTTGCGCGATCTGGCCGTTCGCCTGAAATAATAACAATTTTGTCGATCCGATGTTATGAGAACCACATTGAACTGGCTCTGGTAGAGACGGTTAAAAGCACGTAGAGCTCCATTGAGACGCTAGCCAGTTGTCTTAGAATTTAGCGTTACTCTCGGTCGGTATTTACTTTCGGGCGTATGTTACATGAACTTCAAATTTTGTTCGGTTAATCGGGACAACATTCGATTGTTGCGATAAACTGAGTAAAAAGTCCAAATTTAAATCTTGTGTGTTTTCATATCATATGCACGCCGGGCTTGCTTCTTCTGATTATCGTAGCAAATCCCACCGTCCAAGCTGTAGGCGAGTGAAGCTTCCCTGGCTTATCTAGACGCAAGAAAGAGCGAGCAGGTAGAACCTCTCTTCAACAACACCACAGGTTGTACTGTTCCCACCTATCACTTTTTTGTTTTTTTTTTATCCACGAGAAGTTGCGCTAAAGTGGAAAAACTAAATTAACCTTGTTACAAAAAGTTTAAACCAAAAGTCCTAACCATCCCTAAAATAACCCAATGCTCCAACAACAATGATGTTAATCGCAAACTCTAAATTCCTAACCATGTGCAGTTTTACTTAAATATTAAATCTGTTCATCCACACACACTCATTGTTTTGACCAATCTTAACTTAAATCAACCCCTCAAATGTTCTGCCGAGACGGCATCCACTTCTAGTTCTTCGTTAATGAATTCTTTACAAATTTTCTTGCCTATATTATTTCTAATTTCTCTTGATAATCTAACGATACCGTTCGTCCTCATATAATGTCCAACCAAACACACTGCATCATAAGTAACAACTACCTACACGGCTGTGGAATTTGGTGCACAATATGCGCAGTCTACATGCATGTAATAAGCAGCGGCCTTAACCGAGGCAGCGACCACGATGATAATTTCAGCTGCATTCGATGCACCTCCCTGATTACCTACAACACTTCAACTGACATCCAATTCCCTTCAACTCAACGTCAGCAAGCTCTCAGACCCAACAACCAGAATCCTGCAATGGCAAACAGCAACGAAATCGTAACAACCACACCCTACCCCTGGTCAAATCCCACACCTGATCTAATAGATAAAATGAGAACAATCTACAGCCAAGTAGTGCACTGGAAACCAATCTTCATGATCCTCTCAAAAACAGAATTGGGTTCAACTTTAAAGAAACTCTAAACAAAGCCCTCAGTTCCTTAATTGAAACACAAGAAAACACATATGCAATGCACGCTACAATGATTTTCCCTCACCATATTCTATGAAAAACCATATCGGAGAGTGATAGATCGAACTTCAAAACTATAGCAAGAAGGCTTAAGCAATGGCGTAAGGGCGAACTGGACAAAATTTTTAACGAGGGAAAACCTCTGCAAGTTCGGTTGGTAAAAAGTAAGAAAAAGAAAGTACAGCAGTTTAATAAAATAATGAGCAACGGAAAACTATCGAGTGCTGTTATAAAATTAACTGATACCTCTAAGGGAGTTCTCTCACTCGAGGAAACCTTCAAATGTCAAACTGTTGAGAAAATCCTCATTGAGAAACACCCTCCCACGGAGCCCTTAAACAACAAATAGAACATCATGCTGCGAAGATACAATCCCTTTCCACTCATCCACATTTGACCAAATAAATGCCCAGAATTTTAGGAACGCTGCCATGACGACACATGGTTCTCATGGACCCTCAAACCTGCATGCAAATGAATGGAGACCCATGCGAATGCACTTTGGTCAACAGTCAGTTGAAATATCGAAAGCACTAGCCAAAACCGCACAGAAATCATGGATAGAAATACTAAGTCCTGAGCTTCTTGAACCATAAAATGTCTGTTGACTATTTCCACTCGATAAAAATCCAGTAGTTAGGCCAATTGGGATAGGCGAAGTGATCCGCAGAATAACAGGTAAAACGATCACAAAGTGCTTCAAAAGCGAACTTATGGTACCCGATCGAATTACCAACTATGCCTTGGCCAAAAATGTGGCCTCAAATATGCAATTCATACGCTAAGGAAGAAATACGAGAAAACAGATTCTAGTGAAATTTTACTGATAGACGCTGAAAAACCGGAATCTGGCTTTGAAAAACCTTGCAAATATATGCATATCTATACTATCCGCTATACAGAACTCATACTCTAATCAATCCAAATTCTTCGTAAAAAAAGTTATCCTTTCTAGAGAAGGAACCACACAAGGAGACTCATTAGCAATAGCGATGTACGGGCTAGCCACTTTGCCTTTAAAAAAACTAGTCAACGATAACAGTTTAACTCAGAAATTGTATGCAGAAGATTGGAATGCAGTCGGAAGTTTGAAAAGCTTAAGAACAGTTTTTGACAACATTTTTAAACAAAAAAATTATTTTGGATATCATGTAAAGGCATCGAAATGCCAGCTCATTGTAAAAGATTAAAAATACAATGAGGCAATAAAAGTATTCAAAAATAGCGAAATTTAAATGAAGAAAGAGGCCAGAGTACTTGGTTCTGTCATAGGATCCGAGACTGAATCTGAAACTTTCTTCGAAACTCAGTTAGAAAAGCATAACAAAATACTGAAAAAAACTTGGCAAGATCGCAAAAACATTGCCGCAAAACGTGTACACATGTTACGCCAAAGGGTACAAAGAAAAATTATCGTTTTAAGCTAAAACTAACCCCAATACCACAGGAAATATGCAGGCCTGCGAGAAGATACTGCAGGAAAATCTCATTCCAAGTTTATTTGATAAATATAATTTTTGCCATCAGCTCAGAGACATCGCTTCTTTACCAATGAAAATGGGTGGTGGGTGGTCTAAATATCAAACTACCCTCTGATTATGAAATTTTTTAACAGTATGGGCCCTATCTCTGCCAGTCGGTCATATGTGGAAGTTTTACCTGTGAGCTCAACGTTTGATCTTGATTTTGAAGAGTAAAGTAATTTTTCAAAATTTCGCATTGAGCCTATCATGCTCAAATTTCTCGCGACAACTGAAAATACGAGAACAAGCGATCAGAAGAGTCGAGTGATAATCGAGGAGAAAGTGCTGAAAAAGTACGAGAGAAAGATGCTATTTGCAACTTTACCAGAATTACACGACGCGAGTAGAGCTATCTTGTTCCCGATGGGAAAGCGCAGGAAGAGAGAGAGAAAAACAATCGATTGGACCAGAGTGAACCTTGAGTGGAAAGGTGAACAGCTGAAGCTGCCCAATGGTACAGATAAAAAAAATTATTCAGGAGTTCAAACTGATTTATTCAAAACTTTTTGAGTTAGACTTAATTATCCTAAATAATTTCTAGAGTTGCTTTACTCTACATTCTGTTAGCACCAATTGAGTGTACTCCCGTCCAATACTGCAATAAGGTTCAGGTGCAACACCTATCTCCTGTAAGCTGCTACGTATCAGGGAAAGTGAACGTCAGGGCAAGTCTATATATTATCGTCACGAACTCGCTGACGGTTCTGTCATAGGATCCGAGACTGAATGTGAAACTTTCTTCGAAACTCAGTTAGAAAAGCATAACAAAATACTGAAAAAAACTTGGCAAGATCGCAAAAACATTGCCGCAAAACGTGTACTCATGTTACGCCAAAGGGTACAAAAGAAAAAATTATCGTTTTAAGCTAAAACTAATGATTCTTATCTACTGAACAAAAACAATATTAAAAATTAATTGAGTAGTAGCGTGGTTTTAAGGGGTGGCCTCGTGGTCTGGGGATAGTGAGACCCAGCCCTGAGTTCTTTATTTTTGCATGCAACTGAATTCATTTGCGCGATCTGGCCGATAGTCTGAAATAATAACGATATTGTCGATCCGATGTTATGAGAACCACATTGAACTGGCTCTGGTAGAGACGGTTAAAAGCACGTAGAGCTCCATTGAGACGCTAGCCAGTTGTCTTAGAATTTAGCGTTACTCTCGGTCGGTATTTACTTTCGGGCGTATGTTTCATGAACTTCAAATTTTGTCTGGTGAATCGGGGACAACATTCGATTGTTGCGATAAACTTGGTAAAAAGTCCAAATTTAAATCTTGTGTGTTTTCATATCATATGCACGCCGGGCTTGCTTCTTCTGATTATTGTAGCTTGTAGCAATTCCATTGTAGGCGAGTGATGTTTCCCTGGCTTATCTAGACGCAAGAAAGAGCGAGCAGGTAGAACCTCTCTTCAAGAACACCACAGGTTGTACTGTTCCCACCTATCACTTTTTCGTTTTTTTTTATCCACGACAAGTTGCGCTAAAGTGGAAAAACTAAATCAACCTCGTTACAAAAAGTTTAAACCAAAAGTCCTAACCATCCCTAAAATAACCCAATGCTCCAACAACAATGATGTTAATCGCAAACTCTAAATTCATAACCATGTGCAGTTTAACTTAAATATTAAATCTGTTCATCCACACACACTCATTGTTTTGACCAATCTTAACTTAAATCAACCCCTCAAATGTTCTGCCGAGACGGCATTCACATCTAGTTCTTCGTTAGTGAATTCTTTACAAATTTTCTTGCCTATATTATTTCTAATTTCTCTTGATAATCTAAGGAAACCCTTCTTCCTCATATAATGTCCAACCAAACACACTGCATCATAAGTAACAACTACCTACACGGCCGTGGAATTTGGTGCACAACATGCGCAGTCTACATACAAGTAATAAGCAGCGGCCTTAACCGAGGCAGCGACCACGATTATAATTTCAGCTGCATTCGCTGCACCTCCCTGATTACCTACAACACCTAAACTGACATCCAATTCCCTTCAACTCAACGTCAGCAAGCTCTCAGACGAAACAACCAGAAATGCCTGCAATGGCAAACAGCAACGAAATCGTAACAGCCACACCCTACCCCTGGTCAAATCCCACACCTGATCTAATAGATAAAATGAGAACAATCTACAGCCAAGTAGTGCACTGGAAACCAGTCTTCATGGTCCTCTCAAAAACAGAGTTGGGTTCAATTTTAAAGAAACTCTAAAGAGAGCCCTCAATTCCTTAATTGAAACACAAGAAAACACATATGCAATGCACACAACTATGATTTTCCCTCACCAAATTCTATGCAAAACCAAATCGGAGAGTGATAGATCGAACTCCAAAACTATAGCAAGAAGGCTTAAGCAATGGCGTAAGGGAGAACTGGACAAAATTTTTAACGGGGGAAAACCGCTGCAAATTCGGTTGGTAAAGAATAAGAAAAAGAAAGTATAAACTGAAGCACAGCAGTTTAATAAAATAATGAGCAACGGAAAACTATCGAGTGCTATTGCTAAACTAACTGATACCTCTAAGGGAGTTCTCTCACTCGAGGAAACCTTCAAATGTCAAACTGTTGAGAAAATCCTCATTGAGAAAGACCCTCCCGCGGAGCCCTTAAACAACAACTATATAACATCATGCTCCGAAGATACAATCCCTTTCCACTCATCCACATTTGACCAAATAAATGCCCAGAAATCTAGGAAGGCTGCCATGACAACACATGGTTCTCATGGACCCTCAAGCCTGGATTCAAATGAATGGAGACCCATGCAAACGCACTTTGGTCAACAGTCAGTTGAAATATCGAAGGCACTAGCCAAAATCAAACAGAAATCATGGATAGAAATACTAAGTCCTGAGCTTCTTGAACCATAAAATGTCTGTTGACTATTTCCACTCGATAAAAACCCAGTAGTTAGGCCAATTTGGATAGGCGAAGTGATCCGCAGAATAACAGGTAAAACGATCACAAAATGCTTCAAAAGCGAACTTATGGTACCCGGATCGAATTACCAACTATGCCTTGGCCAAAAATGTGGCCTCAAATATGCAATTCATACGCTAAGGAAGAAATACGAGAAAACAGATTCCAGTGCAATTTTACTGATAGACGCTGAAAAAACGGAATCTGGCTTTGAAAAACCTTGCAAATATATGCATATCTATACTATCCGCTATACAGAACTCATACTCTAATCATTCCAAATTCTTCGTAAAAAAAAAGTTATCCTATCTAGAGAAGGAACCACACAAGGAGACTCAATAGAAATGGCGATGTACGGGCTAGCCACTTTGCCTTTAATAAAAGTAGTCAAAGATAACAGTTTAACTCATAAATTGTATGCAGACGATTGGAATGCAGTCGGAAGTTTGAAAAGCTTAAGAACAGTTTTTGACAACATTATCAAACAAAAAATTATTTTGGATATCATGTAAAGGCATCAAAAAACCAGCTCGTTGTAAAAGATTAAAAATACAATGAGGCAATAAAATTAATCAAAAATAGCGAAATTTAAATGAACAAAGAGGCCAGAATACTTGATTCTGTCATAGGATCCGAGACTGAATGTGAAACTTTCTTCGAAACTCAGTTAGAAAAGCATAACAAAATACTGAAAAAAACTTGACAAGATCGCAAAAACATTGCCGCAAAACGTGTACTCATGTTGCGCCAAAGGGTACAAAAAAAAATTATCGTTTCAAGCTAAAACTAACCTCAATACCACAGAAAATATGCAGACCTGCGAGAAGATACTGCAGGAAAATCTCATTCCATGTTTATTTGGTAAATATAATTTTAGCCATCAGCTCAGAGACATCACTTCTTTATCAATGAAAATGGGTGGTCTAAAAATCAAGCTACCCTCTGATTAGGAGAAGTTTTAACAGTAAGGGCCCTATCTCTGCCAGTCGGTCATATGTGGAAATTTTACCTGTGAGCTGAACGTTTGATCTTGATTTTGAGGAGTAAAGTAATTTTTCAAAAATTCGCATTGAGCCTATCATGCTCAAATTTCTCGCGACAACTGAAAATACGAGAACAAGCGATCAGAAGAGTCGAGTGATAATCGCGGGAAAAGTGCTGAAAAAAAAAGGAGAGAAAAATGCCATTCGCAACTTTACCAGAATTACACGACGCGAGTAGAGCTATCTTGTTCCCGATACCAAAAGGAAAGCGCAGGAAGAGAGAGAGAACAACAATCGATTGGACCAGAGTGAATCTTGAGTGGAAAAGTGAACAGCTGAAGCTGCCCAATGGTCCAGATAAAAAAACATATTCTGGAGTTCAAACTGATTTATTCAAAACTTTTATCCTAATTTTTTTCTAGAGTTGCTTTACAATTTAGTCATTCGATTATGGAGGTCGTGTCGGTATGTGAGAACCTATTTTAAATTTCTTGAGTGTGTTTTATATGACTAGGTTGAGTTAAGGCGAGTTTTCAGGTTGATCCATCTGAAAAGGATCAAAGGTCCACTGTCCGATAAAAACTAACGGTTTACTTAAGGTTCTGACCCTGTTTTTCATGGCGTTTGCGTGTTTTCGGTTTTTCGAGACCTGAGCATGGGGGCGTTCTTATATCTAGAGTTGGGGGTGGTTGTTTTGCTTTTAAGCTGTAACACGGTTTGTAGTCTCATGTCGCAAGTGAAGCAAATTGGCTCCGACCGCATGAGGTAGAAAAACACAAGAAATCGCATCCCTGAATTTTGAGCCAATATGACATTCGACCAGAATGTATCAAAATGCAGTTCGAATTCGAATTTTATTAGGGTAGCTGAACGAGAAAACTGGCAGTTTTATAGCATTAACAGTATTAATCGTTCAGTTTGACGAATTGGGAATGGGCGATTCGGTGTGACATGTTAAGTTTCAAGTTTTCGATCTGGGAGTGAAAAACACTTAGCACTTTTATTTTTCGCGACAACTGAAAACTGCGAAACAACACAACAGCACAGTGGTGAAGAGAGATAAGTCGGAGGAGAGTATAATAACAAATTGAAAGTGTGATCGGAAGCATTGACAGAAGACCATTCCGAGTTGTAACGATTGTGCCGCTACAATCGTTACAAAGTGATTCCCGAGAACCAGGAAGGGTGTTGGGACGACGTTTCCAGCCTTCCGGACAGAGACAAGACAGCTCTTGTTCCAGATTCAGGAATCCGGAAGGGTCTCGGGAGAGAACTGTAACTCGTTATTTGAACAACTTTTAGCTTCCCGGAATGTCTTGAAATTAACATTCGCCCGGAAATACATATCGACGGAAAATAAGGCCACGTTCTAAAACGACTGGCCAGCGAATAAACACAGCTCTACATGCTTTGCACCGTCTCTGCGAAAGCCAGTTCTTTTGGTGGTCTTTCTAACATCGGGTCGACAAAAACGTTACTGTTTCCGGCTTCGATCAGAACGCTCTAATTAACTTAATTACATGGAGAAATAGTGAGCTCATGGCTGGGTCTGAGTATCCCCAGACCACGAGGTCTCTCCTAAAAACAGGGCTACTACTTAATTTTTATATTACTATTGTTTTAGTTCAGTAAATAAAAAACATCATCTCCATCGAAGATGGATCAAGCCTTTCCCTTAATTCCTAGCTTCTCATAATCTGAAAACGAATTTAGTTGTTATTAATTCAATTCAGAACATGACCAGAATCTAAAACGTTCATAAAACAGAGAGTTACCGTTTTCTCCTTAGACCCCTCCGGGCAAATAAAGCTCTTGTTTCTTCTCGGAAGGCTGGACACGTCGTCCCAATACCATTCCTGATTCTCGAGATTCGTGTTGTAACGATTGTAGCGGCACAATCGTGACAACTCGGAATGGTCTGATAGTCGTTTTCTATTTCAATCTCGATCTGTCTCGCACAATTGTCGTTGACCGTTTTTTTCCACGAATTCTGTTGTTCTGTTTCTTTTTGCAGTTTTTGTGACATTCGACCAGAATGTGTCAAAATGCAAGATCGACTTCGAAAATTTATTGATGCATAAGACCGAGAAGATTGATGGTTTTAATCAATTAGAGGTCTTACTCGTTCATTTTGATGAACTCGGAAGGGTTAATTTGGTGTTCCATGTTAATTTTTAAAAATCAGTTTCGAAATAAAGACACGTAACGATCTTGAGATTTCGCACCAATTGAAACTTCGAAACGAGAACAACAGTAGTCTCAGTGACAAAAACAACGGAAAAACGACACCAGATTAAGATTGTCATTAAAAATTGTCAGCAACCACTCCGAGTTGTAACGATTGTGCAGCTACAATCGTTAAAAAGCAACTCACGAGAACCAGGAAGGGTGTTGGGACAACGTCTCCAGCCTTCCGAGAAGAAATAAGAGCGTTATTTCTCCGGGTTCCAGAATCCGGAAGGGCCTCGGGAAGTAACTTAAACATTATTTTAACAAATTTTTAGCTTCCTGGAAATGTCCAGAATTGAATTAATAACATCCAAATTCGTTTTCAGATCATGTGAAGCTAGGAGTTGAGGGAAAGGGTTCATCCATCTCCGATCGAGATGATGATTTTTATCTACTGAACAAAAACAATAGTAATATAGTAAATAAGTAGTAGCCTTGTTTTTAGTAGTGACCTCGTGGTCTGGGGATACTGAGACCCAGCCATGGGCTCACTATTTTGCATATAATTAAGTTAATTAGAGCGTTCTGATCGAAGCCGGAAACAGTAACGTTTTTTTTGTCGACCCGATGTTAGAAAGACCACCAAAAGAACTGGCTTTGGTAGAGACAGTGAAAAGCATATAGTTCTGTGTTTAGACGTTAGCCAGTCGTTTAAGAACCAAGCTTTATTTTCCGTCGATATGTACTACCGGGCGAAAGTTACATAGATGTTTTTATGGAGTTTCTGGGTGTTATTTTTTTAACATCACTCTGCGCCGAGCGGATGTTCATAACAAGGCCCTAACCACCGGGGCGGAAGGGTAAATTGGAACGCCGAAGCTTTCCGTATTCCCGTGAATAGCTTTTTAACCTAGTTAAAACCGAAAATTCACGTTCCAGGAAGGGTGGGGGGATTGGTCGTCCCGTCGTTCCCTGAGAGTTTTGTGACCAAAACACTTAAAAATACACAGGAAACCAAACAAAAAGTAGTATATTACCTAAGGAAAAACCAAAAACAGTAAAAAAGTACAACATCAGTAGAAATCATCCCCCCAGACGAAAAGTGATCCGACCCTCCCGTTTCCTGTTGTTAGATATATTGTTGTTACAGGCATTTATATCAGTCAGGATCGTTACGATCAATTTTGTGGCCCGTTTGAAGTGCTTGTACTGTAGGGTTATTTGAGTATTTGAGCACGTTAATGCTAATTTGCGCTCAATCCGGAAGGGTCTCGGGATTAGAGAAGAAGACTGATCCGGCAAGCAGTGCAAGGAGCGACAAGAAGGGGCTCAAGGACAACAAAAATCGACTGTTGCGCATCGTTAACAAATTTTGCATCCCTATTGGTACAAAAAGTAGGATATTAATCTGTGGGGTGCTCGACAGTGACTGCACTGTCGTGAGCCTTCACCGAATTGCGAATTTCCGAGTTAAGCACCTTAAATCGGGAATTGAAAAAACCCGGAGGGGTAAGATATTACTAGTATTACTATTTATTCGGCTATATTAATACTCCTATACCGTTTTTCATTGAAAAACACAGTAAGCAGACCGGTTTTTAGGGTCAAAATAGCGATATTTTGACCCCCCCCCCCACAAATAGTTATTTTTGAGATATCGATTTTTTTGAAGCAGATAAAAACACAAAATTAATGCGTTACATCGTAATTGTATTAGTTGAATAGTTAGAACCGTTTGAGTTTAGTTCAGAAGTGGTTGGTAGTAATTGGGTACCAAAAACCGAAATATCTTGATTTTTCAAAAAACGAAACGCTACAAAACAAAAAAAATTTGAAATTTTTGAATTAGGACAGTAAAAATTGTTATCCGGACAACGTTCGCTAGTGAGTCGACAGGTTTTTAAACCCGTTTGCTGATAACCTTCCGGTTACAGAGAACTCGAACTTAACGTGTTTGATTTAGTGGATTCATCAATCCGGAAGGGTCCAAGTAGCATTGTTTTTGGCAAAACTTTTCAGCTGGAACGTTTTAGATCGAATGTTTTGCGTTGAACTAGAAGAGTATAGGCCTTTTGAGCTCGGATCATTAGTTTTTAGGTCCAAATGATCAGAATTGCGAAAAAAGTTAGGCGGAACCTATAAGAGAGAAAATTTTTTGACTTTAGAAAAAAGACGTTTTTGTTAATAACTTTGGAACAACTGGACAGATCCAGTTGATCTTGCTATCATTAGATCAAAATTAGGTGAGCTTACTCATAGATCCTTCAATTATTCGAAAAAACAAAGGTGAAAATTTTTTAAGATTGTTTCTAGCATTATTACCAATTAGTGAAGTTCACGTTCTTTCACGTTTTGTAAATTTTTTTGGAAAGCCCTTATACCCCTACCAAAAGGTAGTAACGGTTGAATAAGGCAATTTTACGCTGTTCGGGACAAAAAGGGAAGGCTAAGGAAACCAGAAAATTATAGTCGAGTCGAAACTAGGCCAGTTATAAGAACCTTCACAATTAAGGTGAATTGTCAAATGAGGGGCTTAGCTTCGATCCAGAAGGGTCTCGAGACGGAAGGAAAATACACCCTTCCTACAGCATAATGGCATCGGAAAACGTATCCGGAAGGTTATCGGGTGAAAATTTTAAAAGTCCCGGAAAAACTATTTTTACAAACTGAGGGGTCCCAATCCAGAGGGGTCGTGTTTTTGCCAATCCGGAAGGGTCCTATTTTTGCCAATCCGGAAGGTTACTATTTTTGCCAACCGGGAGGGGTTCTGTTTTTCTCAATCCGGAGGTATCCCTTTTTTGCCAATCAGGAGGGGTCCTATTTTTGTCAAAACTTAAGTAGACAAAAGAAAAGTATATAGTAAAAAGTATTAGGTTATTAGGAGTCAGGCTAGGAACCAGTGACTGCACTGGTAACTTGCCTTTTATAAAAGACCAGACTAGAACAAAACAGTTCTAAACCCAGATATTCGCGACACTAGAACTAAACTTAACGAGAGTTTGTCACTGATTTGTGTGGATTGAAATCCAAATCGTTTTTTGGAAAAGTGATTGCCTCGAGGATTTTATTAGGTCTAGCTCGGGCAATCCGAAGGCAGATAAGTAACACAGGACTCGGTGGGTGCAATAGACGCCCACTTGAGAAAGTTACTGCCTTAAAGTTTTGTCTGTTTGGTGCAGCACTAAACAGGGAAAGCTCTTTTTTTAAAAAACAAGTTCAACTATTACATTGCGACTGAATAAAGTACAAAACACATACGTTTTTCATTGAAAATATATATTTTTTCATTTTTGGTTTTAAATCCATAATATCTGTTCTTGATTGGGTAGTGAGCACACTATCTTTTAAATATATTGATATCATCAGACTGTGCTAGCTTCAAACCTTACAACTAATTATCGATATTTGTGAATAAATTGTATACACGCTGTACTGTGATAACATAAAAGGATTTATGGTCACTATTTAAAAGAAATTTTGGAATTTATTGTATTGTGTTATTATTATTAGTAGTCAAACAACAAGGACACTAGCAATCGTATTGAGTGTATACGTAGTAAGAAGTGATAAATTGAAAATGAGTCTAGACAAGTCAAGGATACCCAAACTAAGTGATAGCTCTAGGAAACTCATACCAGAGAAACAGAGAAAGGCAATGAGCGACCCTTTTGTGGAAAGGGTCACACGAACCCGGACCGACAAAGGGAAGAAAGTTTCAGGCGGAATGGTTGAAACCAGAAGTCAAAAGTCCTCAGAAGGACAAAAGGCAATGTTAGAAGTAGAGGTCCATCCGCAACCTGACATGGATGAGAACCGAGACGGACATCGACCTGAAAGGAGAGGAAACAGAAGATTGGCGAGTGAATCTACTCCGGTAGAACAAGGCCAAGATGGGAACGGGTACAGGCGATGAAGCAGAAACCCAGGAAAAAGAGGAGGACGATGACGATCAAGATGACTTCGGATCTCAAGTCAGCCTCAATAGTTCGACTCAGGAGAATGACGCATACACCGATAGAGAGACTGGATCCATGGACCAATTTGGTGTAGTGAGAACAATAAGCAAGACTACAAACGGATCAGGCCAGTCAGGAGACTTTGTGACCATGACGAATTTGGAGATGCGAACTGGGAAGAACAGAAACACAGGGCTATTTAACCCACCTGCAGATTCAGAAGTGGATCAGGAAGAGACGTCGAGGCAGAGAATCAAGACCCGAGTCTCGACCAGCACCAAGCTACCTGGAACCGACAGGGTGACATCGCCACTTGTGACGCCATTAGTGGAAAACGGAGCATCAATCAAAGAAGCCTTGACCAACATAGTGGGCAGCATAGGAGACCAGATTGAACAGATGTCCTTAAGAATGAGTGAACTAGAAAGGGCAGTCCAAGTCAAGAGAGAAAACTTGCGGGAAGAGATCAACCGCAATAGACAAGAAGTTAGCAGAAGCAAAAAACGCTTAAAGGAGAGAACGGATGAACACTTGGTCAAGAACTTGTCACGAATGACGAGGGAAGCTGAGCAGAGAGAGTTAAGGTTGAGAGATGACATGGAGAAAATGAGAATTCAACAAGAGCAGACTCTTGGGACTCTTGACACGAAGATAGACGCGATGATGGAGAGGCGAACTCAGGCTATCAAGGACAGGTTGGATGGGCTACTTGGCAGCAGGAGTGGATCGAATGATGGGGAACAGAACTCAAGAGAACCCAGCAGGGAGCCGAGAGTGAACTTCAACGAACAAACGAATAGGAGAAGGACATATGGATCCACTAGAGGAAGGGGCAGTTCATCCAGCTATGCCACAGGGGACAATAGGCCACGGGGCCCAAACATCAGAGGAAGTTCAACTGGCAACAGACAGACCTCAAACAAACGACCGACGCAAGAAACACATGCGAATCAAGGAAGAAGTCATCCCAGCGATTTGGACAGGAAGGAAAATCCAGAGCCTCTATCAAGGGCAATGATGCCCAAGCGGTGCATTCAAGGGACGCTACCTCAATGGCCACAGCCTTTAAACCTCTGAACAGGTCCTTAGAAACATTCCTAACGGGTTTGTCTAGAACCAAAGAACGCAGTGAAAAGTCCAGAAGGGTTTTTAAGAAACCAAGATGCTATAAAGATGAATCTGATGGCTTCCTTGATACCTGGATAGAGGTAATGAAACTGCATTTTGAAGAAGAGGGTTTGTCAGAAAGACAAGAATGCAGTGCTCTCACCAGTAACCTGGAAGGGACAGTCCTAAACTGTGTGATGACCAAAAAGCAATACCAGCGGGACACCACTGCTGAGAAGATCTTTGAAATCTTGTTAAATCGTTTTGGCTCAGCGGTGCAAGGACACCAAGCAATGATGCGCTTTGAGAAACGTAGACAACGTGAAGACGAGACGATAGACAAGTTTCTAGACGATTTGGAGATGCTGAGAAGGCGTAGCCAACCAGATGAGTCAAACAGAAGGGTGAACCTGGCAGTAGCCTCAAAATTCATCGATGGTGTGAAGAATGATGAGCATCGAACGATGTTAGCGACGCATTACACATCGCTTTCAACCAATGCGCCAACACCAGAGGAGTTGAGACTCAAGTCAAAAGAATATCTTTTACTGAAGCCTCCATGGAGATCTGGATATTACAAAAACAATTATGGCAATTTTAACAATGGTCCAGCAAACCAAGGTAACAACTGGTACAAACCAAGGGACGACATGGATAAGAGACGCTCTTGTGCAAATTGCAGTTCGGCGGGCCATCATGTGTCAGCATGCCCAACCTACAATCAGGGCATGAAAGCAATAGGCTTTACCCTCGAGGATGAAGATGCGTCAGAGGTAGATCATGAAGGCTCGCCTGTTGAGTGAAGCGGAGGCACGCAGAAAGAAAAAACCGCAAGAAATGGCAACGAAGAAGATGCAGGAAGTAACGGAAGGGATACGTGAACCGGAACCGGTAACTGTGGCGGATGACTTCAAGATCGACTATAGGGCAGCCGCGAGGAATACTCTCAACGGAGTCCAGCAGGAGTTGGTGACGAAGTAGATCGAACAAAATGTGAAGCTCGAACTAGAGAATGAGACATCAGAAATTGAAGAAACGAAAGCACCCAGCAGTTTGAGCGTGAAACTAAACGTGATCTCTGGCCAGACGTTCGGAACGGTGCCACAAGGAAGCAGAATACAGTCAATAATTTCAGTAGCTGGACATCAGGTGATCAGGAACCTAAGTGAACCGTCAGAGTTCACTATGATGCATTTAGACACATATGCAAACTATCTGAGACAGGTAGAGCCACGCACAGAGTCGAGGGCTGTGCGAGCATTGTTGACAACGGGTGGCCCTCGAACAAAGAAACTCCACGGGCGCTACGTGGAAGTCTATGAACCCTATCAAGTGATGTTGAACGTTGACGGGATAACTATCTACACTATGACCTACGTCACAGCAGTTAGCGACCAAATAGGGCAGATCTATTTGGGACAGGAAGAACTTAGGGTCCGCAGACTTGGCCATGATGCCATGATGGACTAAGATGCAGTACACTTAGGGTACGAGGCAGATGTGACTGCACATCTGCTAGACACCAATGGGAAGAAAATTGGAGTAACAGGACTACTGGATACAGGAGCAGTGGTAAGCGTGATGCCGATAAAGACATGGGAAAGAATGGGCTTCACGAGGGAAGATCTAATTCCAACGAACCTCAGATTGGCGGCCGCCAACCGCTGAACAATCTACTTGGCCGGAAGGACACCAATAACAGTCCTTCACATGGGAGGACGCGATCTTTGCACGAACTTCCTGGTGGTTGAGAACTTAGACGACTCAGACCAGTTCATCCTGGGCCGTGATTTTGTCCGGAATTTCGATTTGTTGATTGACTTGAACAACGGCCTAATTAAAATTAGAAATCCGGACCGGAAGTATGTTAAGAAACCAATTAATAGAATAATAACAGATGAAAGCAAGGTACCAATTTTTAGATAGAAAAGTAAAACTTCAGCAATTTTTAGGATGAGAACTTTAAATTTGCTAAGTGATAGTAAACAGGTTTGTTTGGTACCCAACCCAAATAGTCAAAGCTCGGTGACTTTTGGCCGGAGCTTTTCAGTAACACCAAACGGGCTGTGTGCCAGTGTGTTGTTGATTACACTGGACACCACGGTTAAAATCCACCGTGTAAAGAAACTTGTTACGCTTTGCCGATGAAAACCGACTATGAGGAGACACAAAACTTGAAGAAATATAGTGTGAAAGACTGCCCGAATCATGCTGACAAGGATCAAAATTTGAAAAGAATTGGTCAATTTAAATCTATTAATAAACTGTTTTCAATGAAATCCGAAACGGATGACGGCTTGACGAGCTGCTCGAACTTTCCGGGACGCCCCTCATCATATGAACTAGAATCTGACTAAGCGGTTTTGCCGGAGATAGAACACCGGAGAATAGGTGAGGGAGATTTTGAGTCATTAAGGGCGGTTTTAAATCGGAATGCGGACGTAATTTCAAAACACAAAGCAGACATCGGTTGCTGCAACTTTGTCAAACACAAAATAGAATTAGAGGAAGGCTCCATTCCTCAAAGGTAAGGCGCAAGGCGAATGACGCCTCATAAATCGGAAGCGAGCCGAGCGGAAAGAGAACTGTTGCTCGAATACGACATGATAGAACCCTCAAAATTGCCATGGGCTTGCGGGGTGGTCATGGCCAAGAAGAAGGGGGCAGCTTAGGTTCTGTTGCGACTTTCGTTACCTGAACGCAGTAACAATAAAAGATGTGTACCCAATACCTCGAATAGACGAGAGCCTCTCCAAACTCGGTGACGCCAAGTTCTTCACCACACTGGACTTGGGTTTTGCCTTCTGGCAGGTCCCTCTGCGGATGAAGGACAGAGAAAAGACCGGATTCGCATGTGAATTGGGTTTATAACAGTGGAAAAGGATGCCCTTCGGCTTGTGCAACGCCACGGCCCCTTTTCAAAGACTGATGGCTCAGGCATTGACACGAGTGACGAAGAAGTACGGGAACTTTGTGATTTGTTACGTGGATGACGTGGTCATAGCAACACCCACCTTGGAAGACCACATTGATCCGCTCGACGAGGTCTTTGGCTGCATGAAAAGAGCAGGTTTGAAACACTAACCATCGAAATATGAAACCCTTCAATCAAGTATCTGGGAAGAATGGTGGACAGGCATGGCGTGAGGCCGGACCCGGAAGCAGTGGAGGCTGTGTTGACATGGAAGTCTCCCAGAACGGACACACAACTCATGAGCTTCCTAGGGTTTGCCAATTATTACCGTGAGTTCATAAAAGGATATGCAGACAAGGTGTATCCCATGCAGCAGAAGTTGATGCGCAACAAAGGAAAGAAGTTCGAATGGAACGAAGAAGCTCAAGCTGCCTTCGAGAACATAAAGCGGGAACTGTGCGAAGCGCCAGTGCTAGGCGTGCCTACAGAGTGTTTTTGATACAGATGCATCAGTAGTGGCCATCTCAGGAATACTGCATCAGGAGCAGGAATGGAATGGAAGAACAGTTCTCCGTCCCATTGAATATGGCAGTAAGGTGTTGAGTGACACTGAAATGAAGTATGGTGCACCAAAGGCAAAAATGTTTGCAGTGGTCACATTCGAGGAGAAGTACCGCGCATACTGGGAGCACTCCCTTTATGTTACGCGTGGACAATAGAGCGTTATCCTGGTTGAAGACGTACTCGATGGACCAGAGCTATATTGGTCGGTGGATAGTCAGATTAGACGGCTACCACACGATAATCGTGCACAGGATGCGTGATAAACACCAGAATGCTGACAGCCTCAGCAAGAAGACCGAGTTTTATCAACTTAACAGTTTTATCAACTTAACTTAACTTTATTAAACTTGAACAGAATCAAGACAATCAGGCGGAAATCAAGGAAGGGTTCTTGTTTCTGAATAAAAAAACGTATGAGGCGCTACCCTTGACAAGATGGTTAGACATAAACAGCCTCTTATTGCTGGATTAAACGGTCCAGGTCACTCCGCAAGTGATGTGGATGCTGGGTGAATTGTTAGAGAGAGAAGTAACAAGAGATGACCCCGAGTAAGCAGGAGCCATGGCATCGTTAAGAGTCAGTGAGAAAATAAGGATTAAGACATCAAGACTTCAACACAAGGAAAATGAAAGGGATTGTAGGGCAAAAGTTCAAAACTAGTGTCCTCGATACCCTAGAACGTCTTGACAAGTACATCATACAAACTATAAGAACAGGTGAAAGGGACACAAAGGAAAACCGTCACCTTTGAGGATCAGGATCGGAAAGACGAAGAGATTGAGCAAAACCTAGGGCAAGAAAGTTTGTCCGGGGAGAAGGTCGTTGATGGGAACAGGCAAGTTTATCAACAAGAACCGGGACAAGAAAGTTTGTCCGGGGAGTCAGGTGTAGAGGAAAGTGTTCAAGGTGAGGGACAAGACCTGGAGGCTATAATTTTGTCCGGAGAGTTCAGATGGATGAGCAGAGCGCATAAATCTGATCCCGAATAAGAAACATGCTCAGTGACAGATTCTTCCGTTGATGACAACTCGAGGAATTCAAGAATTGACACTTACTCAGACAGGAACTCGAGGACAGGATCGGAATTGTCAGAGCTAGCGATCCACAGGTTGCTTGTGGAGACTCGAGAAAGAGACCTGGACAGAGAGTTACATCAAGACCCTGACAGTGATCGTTACCTGCTACGTAGCGAAACAGTCTTTGACAACGCAGCGGATGATCTAGAAACAATAGCGGTATCGAAACGATCGATGAGTTTGTTGCCGCCGAAAGAAGTGGTCAGGACTGATCTTCAACCCTTCAGACAAGAGACAGAGCCATTGGTGAAAATTTGGGGCGTGAAGATGGAAGATGACACGCATCAGCCCGATGAAACGAATTGTCATTTGAGGGTCATGAAGACTTACTTGAAGGCGAGATACAGACCTATTAAGAGCACAAAGAAAAGACCGTATGACTAGCAACTGGAAAAAGTGGATCGAAAATGGAACAACAGACGAAGGTGGCCTGGAGGAAGACAGTTGCCGTATTCTAAGACAGTACTTTATGCAGAAAGAGGGAAGGTCATATCTGAACAAGGACGGGATCGTGGCTTGTAAGAGAGGAGAAGAAGACAAAGTCCTGTACAGATATAACGCGATAGAATTGCCGCGACTCTATCAGACAGAACTTTTATTCAGGTCGCATGATCAGATGGGCCGTCAGGGAATCGACAAAGTGTACCAGAGGATCCTGAAGCGCTTTGAGTGGCCTGGAATGAAGAAGGCATTCGAGAAGTGGGTAACAGCATGTCTGTCATGCCAACAAGTCAAGGATTCAAGGAAATTGCGATGTCCCTTGCAGTCGATCGAGTCATCTGAATTCAAAGGATTGACCACCAGAAATTATGTATGACATACAGTGGCTATAATCAGGTCTTGGTCATGATAGACCACTTCACGAAGTATGCAGAGGCCGTGTCCTGCATAACTGCCTCAGCAGAAGAGACTTGCGATCATCTAGTTAAAACGTGGATAGCGAGACATGGTTGTCCGAAGACGTTTCAATCGGATAACGGAACAGCTTTCGTGGGAGAACTTACGAAAGAGCTCATGAGACGCTCACAGGTGGCGCAAGCTCACTCCACGACATACCATCCCCAGACGAAAGGAAAAATCGGAATTTGGTGTCGATTCCGAGGGTATATTGTTCCAGGTACATGACCGATTGGGACAGATACCTTCCACGGGTGACAGCACGCAACACTCCACCACTGGAGTTAGTCCACATATGATGTTAACCGGACACGAGAAGTCTTTGCCCTTGACTTTCGTTAACCCAGAGTATGAGGGGAAGAAAACATCACGACAAGTCTACGTATGGGATGTGATTAGACGTCAACAAGAACTAAACGACTTGTTCTTATTGGTCACGAGGGCGATGGAGAAGCAGCATGTGGACCCGGAAAACCTAGTCTTGTCCTTGACGAGACTGAGAGACTTCCTTGTGTCATCTGAATTCAAAGGATTGACCACCAGAAATTATGTATGACATACAGTGGCTATAATCAGGTCTTGGTCATGATAGACCACTTCACGAAGTATGCAGAGGCCGTGTCCTGCATAACTGCCTCAGCAGAAGAGACTTGCGATCATCTAGTTAAAACGTGGATAGCGAGACATGGTTGTCCGAAGACGTTTCAATCGGATAACGGAACAGCTTTCGTGGGAGAACTTACGAAAGAGCTCATGAGACGCTCACAGGTGGCGCAAGCTCACTCCACGACATACCATCCCCAGACGAAAGGAAAAATCGGAATTTGGTGTCGATTCCGAGGGTATATTGTTCCAGGTACATGACCGATTGGGACAGATACCTTCCACGGGTGACAGCACGCAACACTCCACCACTGGAGTTAGTCCACATATGATGTTAACCGGACACGAGAAGTCTTTGCCCTTGACTTTCGTTAACCCAGAGTATGAGGGGAAGAAAACATCACGACAAGTCTACGTATGGGATGTGATTAGACGTCAACAAGAACTAAACGACTTGTGTAGACGGAACACTCAACAGGCACAGACAAAGCAGAGGAAAATATTCGATAAAAAAGCAGCTGGTGCAAAAGCTTACTCGGTAGGAGACTACGTATGGGTATTTCAAAACGTTATACCTTTAAAGGAACAAAAAAGCTCCTAGAGAAGTGGAGGGGACCCTTCATGATTACAAGTACACCAGGAGGGACGTTTTTATAGACTGAGTAGCGGTCTAGCCACTCACTACGAAAACATTAAGCCACGCGAACCCTCGACTGAAGACTTGTGTATACCTGCAGAAATGGAAGAAGGGGATTATTTGATGATGGACCCCTCCTGTGAGGCCAATGACAAGGGCACCAGGGGAAAGAATGATGAGAATCAGGACGTAGAGGAAGGATCAAGTCCACCACTGGGCCTGGATCCCAACGAGGTGATTGAAGCGGATGAAGAAACCTTACCCTACGCAGAAGAGGAATGGTAAGACCCCGAACAGATGGAGGTCCCCAAGAATTTGGAACCAGATCTTCCATTTACGATACAGACTCGACAGAATGACAGGACAAGCCTCACGAAGAAATACAATCCTTTCGGAGATGACTTCGTAGTAGACAGAATGGATCTGAAGATGATAGAGGGAGAATTGGTGGGTCTAGAAGAAATAACCGTGTCGCAAGACATCGACATAGTCGACGACCGCGACGAGGAGTGGATCGATGACCGGTCCAAGCCCGAGGTAGAATTCGACGACGAGCAACAGTAATCCTATGAATCTGCGTGTTTTGGAATGGCTGAACCAAATGACGTCGGACCCAAAGGAGACCAGTTTCACGATTCAAGATGTAGACCGTGAGAGCATGAAATACAATAAAACCGAAATAGATGAGCCTTCCTGGGCTGCCCAGAAAGGGCCATTTCTCATTCCTGCATCCAACCTTGATTTAATATCCGGTATGCGGTCGACGGTGACGTCGATGGATATTTTTGTCCGGGGAGTGGGGGTAGGACTTACCCACACTGAAAAATTTTTAATAAAAAAATTAAGAATAGCAAGAGAGACAGGTGATCTAGATGCAGAAACAGGCGAGGACCCTAAGAAACCGGACATAGGGAGAGTAGTTGAGTCATATTTTAACCTGCCGAATGAGTACTCAAGTAACATATTATTGACAGGTATCGATTTTATTGTTTCAATTAGAACATGTGCGATAGCGATCACAGCGGACATGAGTTTTAAGACAACGTTAGCAGCTGATTTTAAGAGAGAATATAAAAACATAGAGTTCTTTTGGAAGCAAAGACCAGGAACAGAAGGCGTAGCAGCCTTGCTTCGCGTGGCGTCACAGATACCGGGAAAGTACTTATGCTTATTGGTCACGAGGGCGATGGAGAAGCAGCATGTGGACCCGGAAAACCTAGTCTTGTCCTTGACGAGACTGAGAGACTTCCTTGTGGAGAGGGAGGTGAAGGAACTCTCGCTTCCAGTATACGACCCGAACCGAGGACGACTGCATCCACGTGATACATGTAATCTTTTCTGACATTAACATATAAGTATACTTTCATAAGAAATATTATTTGAGTTTAGGCTAAGTTTAGGTTGCATGCAGGAAGGTGTCATACTAAGTGTGTTGTGTGTGATATGTTACATGTTATGTGTTATGTGTTATGTTATAAGGACCCCTGGGTACGAAGGGATTAGTGACCATGAATAACCGAATGACGCTCTTAGGAATAGATCCAAAGTTTGGACTGTCCATTCTCACGTCGAATTCCGAAATTTTAGTATTAAACTGATTTTAATAAATTTTAAGATCAAAATCTTTTTATCTGACTGTTTTAAATAAATTTTAATACAAAATTAGAGTGACGCTGACAAATGTGAGATTCGTGACCTCTTTTCTAGATCCTGATTGATCATTTAATCATTCATCAGATTTCAATTGATACAAACAGATAATCAAACCGAGTTTAACGAGATGCACAGCTTCGATTTGAACGAATTAATGGGCCTAGCGGAGGCATACGTAGGACTGATGATAGATGCGATGGATCGAGACTTTGCTCTGAAGGACCCAGAGGTAGTCACGTTGCTGGTCGTCTTAATAAATATCTTAGCGCATGATAACCGTGGGGACAGCCCCACAGAAGTCTTTTTGATGACCGCATATGGAGAAAGAGGAGTACTAGATCGCCCAAACATGAGGGTAATGAGTTGGAGAAACGGGGCTCTCTCAGGAAGTGACTTGGCCAACGAGCCGGGATCGGAAAGTTCCAGGACCTACCAAACAGGTGAGATGCCTCTGCCAACCGGCCTAGACCTGGTCTGAGAAAAATGCATCAGGAGATGAACTGCGAGGCTGCCTCGTCTAGCTCACAGCGGAGAGATGCAGTGCCACGAAAGAGGGCGAGATCAGAACAAGAAGTTCAGACGAACGATACCATGCAATACCTCAACGGAACGATAGAAGAACTAAAAAAGACCAAAAGGGAGCTGGATGAGATGACCGAAACCATGCTCAGTACGGAAGAAGACAGAGACATGTGAAAAAGACTGTTTGAAGATTGCAACAAGAAACAGGGTGAAGAAATAGAGCGCTTGAGGCGAGAGTACAAAGAGCGATCGGAGCGGCTGGCGTTGACGACAGCCGTAGAAAGAGCGATACCTGCAAGGAATTTTCCTCGAGGGCAGTCCTAGATGGAACTTTTGAGGCCTCGCGAGTTGAGTCAAACGACGGATTGCAACTCCCAGCTACAACTGGTCGAGTAACGATCCCGGACCCAAGTGATACCCTAGGTGACCCAGTCATGGAGCAGACAGTGCGGAAATTGATAGAAACAGCTGGACGATTGGTCGCTAATAGGAATGCGCCAGGTTCCGGGGTGACTGCACCCTATGGAACAATAGATGATACGGGCAGAAAACAGCTCTCCCAAGAGAAGATGGTGAGAACGGGAGCTAGTAACACAACGTTACCAGCAAAGAGCTCTAAGGTCCCAGACAGGCAGAGACGAGATGTGCCGATGAAGAAAGTGTCCAGAGTGATTGACGTGCAGAAGAACAACCAGGTGAAGAATAACAGGTGAAGAGTAAACCTGCAGCAACCGCCACTTGGGACATCATATCTGATACTGGGTGACAGCTTGGTGAGAGTACTCCAGAACCTGAGGTCCTCCTGGATCACCACGGTGATGGCCTTTGGAGGTGCAACGATAGCCCATCTATTTCAAATGGTGGAGCTGATGAACCCCGGGAGGATACCTAACATAATGATCCTAATAGGGACGAACACTGTATCTAGAGGCTCATATGAGGAAGAGGCACAATGGGAGTCGATGATAATGAAGGAGTCATCAGTTGGAACAACATACTGAGAAGTCTTGCAAGTCGGAATGATAGACGGATGATCCTTATGGACATTGAACACGAGCTGAGAACAGGCCGGAAAGCTCCAGCCAGCCAGGGCAAAGGACAGATGTACAGGATTGATTGGGAGAAGCGCCTGTAAGAAGAACCATTCATCCAGGGCGAAGGTTAGGACCTGTCAATCCGACAGCGGAGACGACAAGCACATCGAGATTAGAGACTAGATCAGAGACAATGAGTACCAGCCGAGAGGAGCGAAGACCAGACAGGAGCTCTTTGATGTGGTCGATGCCCATACCTTCTCCCTGGCATATCTGCAAACAGGATTTGATGAAATTGAACCTTTAGATGGTAAGGTTTGCAGCAGATGCCATAAGGATGTTAAATGGAGTGAGACTATCCGTCAGCGGACTGTACTCGATCGCAGGCGTGGACTAGTTGATAGCAGCTGGCATAAACTTCAGCTCCACAACCGCCTTGAGATTTGCTGACTTAGTGGGACTGCCCTCAAACATTACAATGAGTCCAGTAAATGCAGGACCTCTGCAAGGTGTAAAACTGAATCATGATGAAGGAAATTGAGGAGAAAGGCCCGGAAAATTCTTGACAACGAGGGCACCATAGGACAACACATGAAAATGATCAAGCAGATACGAGCACCCCCAGGTTACGTAAAAGATAGGGCGTACCCGAAACAAGTGACTCAAGAAGACGATGTTCAGAGATATGGTGGAATGAAGACTATTAGGAAAGAGGAGACCATCTTTGCAGCGTATGACAAAGCAGAAATGAGAAAAGCAAAGATTATGATAGTCGCGAACTCAGACTTCGTACATACCTCCACTTCTCTGTTTTTGCCTGATCTTATAATGTTGGCAGCGGTCGACCTGGACCTTATGCAGTCGGTGTCAATGGCCATCGGAGTACAAAGACAGACGGAAATGAACCCGATCACAATCGTATTTGCCGGTATAAACGACCATCTACACAGTTGGGGTTTCATGAGCAGACTCAGAGAGCCTAGGACGGCCAAAGACGCAGTATGGCCAGCTATAAAGGATATCCTCGAATCGATGGGTGAAGTAGTGGACACCCTGAAAGAAGGTGCCTTCTCCAAGATAATACCGAGAGCCGTGTTTTTCACTGTCTCCGGGATCTGCACATCTCCCGGATGGACTGAAGTTTGTATATGCGATGGTGGCGTTCTTTTTGGAAGGGAAATATGATGTGATCCTGTCTGCCCCCAAATTGTGGAGTAGACAAAGAGAACCGAAGACCACATAGGGCGGAATTACATGCGGTGTGGCCTGACATCTCGAATGCGATGCGAGGACTTAAGGACCTTTCACTACACATGTTAGTGTTGGACGAGGTACTGGGGTTGGAAAAGTCCAAGTTCAGCCGACAACTTGAACTGAAACCAGGAAATGACGACGACCATCGAGTTTTTGTAGCGATGTCTAACGACTTTTGGTTCCGAGGAATAGAAAAGAAAGAGGAAGGAGAAAGTAGGAAAAATTCAAAGGAGACGTGAGCTCACTTGGAAGCGATGGTCCTGAGAACAAAACCAGTTGCTGCACTTGACCCCTCGAATAGCCGCACTACGCACGGACGCTTTTGAGCGAGGCCCAGTGATGATCAGGAAGATCTATGCCTACCTGGTGAAAGAGGTAAACCTAGTCGAAAATGCTGAAGATAAGTCAGCCGAGTTCGTAAACAGAGTGTGCCAAGTTACCCTGAAAGCTTTCTGGACTCAGAATGTAAAAGGAGAAGAAGGCTTTGACCGGACTGACAGCATGCTGAAAGGGTTAGGAGCCGGATGGACCGCGTCCTTCTTGGCAAACGTTTACCCATCGCTTTCTCGGTACCTGATAAAAGAATTCCTCCAAGCAGTCGTAGAAGTGTCGATCGTTGAATTACTAGCCCTGTTCGTGACGTTTGGAGCAAAGAACTTCGTAAGAGGACCAGCAATACTGCTCACCAAAGGAGTGCAAAATTTGCGACTGGATGGACTTCTAACGTTAATTGCGATAACACACGGAAACATGGGAGGATTGATGGATCTGACGCGCGACCCGGAGCAGATGAGGGAGAACGTGAGGAGATTTGACGTGATCCGACTCACGGATTTCTGGACCAAGATGAGAGATCTGCGACATACTCTTATTCAATACCTCTTGCAGCATAATTGCTTTGGAACAGGAGAGGATGAGACGATTCAGAAGGAGGAAGACGTGCGACGTCATGCTGGGGGCATGCCCCTGCTAACTGACCTGCGCTTGGCTATGAGGACCGATCCCTTAGCATTGATCAGAGGAGCCACGGAGTTCGTGACAGTGATATACGGTCCGGCAGTCACATTTGCGTTCCCTGACGTTAAGGTGGAGGCGTACAAGAGGTCGGTGTTGCACGTGAACCTCATATCAGCAGTGGAAGGAAGTGCACTTAATTGGTGTGAGCAGCATGCACTACGAGAGTTGATGAGTGAGGATTTGTTATTCGCGAAGATATCAGAGCCGGAGATGACCGTCATAAACTTTGATGATCACTTCCGTGACAGGATGGGAGAAGTGGATAGAGGGCTCACCGAGGTATTCCCGAAGCTCTGGAACCTAAGGCCCTACGATAAAACAAACGGCGAAGTCACAAGATTTCCTCGACTATACCACAAATTGAGACCCTTCTGAGATTTCCTTTGATCAGAAGGATGTTGCTCGGAGCCGACTCCGTAGTACAAACCCATAGGTTGAGAGCCTTTGAAGCTAATGAAAGGAAGGTAGCGAAATTCTCAGAGATGATGGACCCGTGCTTCGTGGGCAGAAACCCCACAGTACTGCAGTATACGCAGTTTGACTACACGGGTGAAACAACGAGGAGACGAATGAGCAATACAGCGACTCCGAAGCCTGGACGATTTGACGAGGAATGGGCGAAAATTGATCTAGCGCCTATGGTCATGAGAGGCAAGGCTGACTTACCAGAAGCCTCCCTAATCTTAACGAGTGTAAAACCAGAGTTAACGGTGGGCGGAACACTACAGACTAGAACCATGCTAGCACCCTTTGGCAGTGAAAAAGTCAAGGTAGTTCACGGAAAGGTTGAAGATCAGTCAGCTGGCAGACTAGTTATACCGAAATTTCCAGATGGAGCAAGGGATGAAGAGCAAAGGTCCTCAAATTCAGGAAAAATCCAAGACGAGTCGATGGGCAGGAAGGAAGACGTCAATCGCAAGTGCCTATGCAACAGGATCCCGAACAGGCCGAGAAAGAGGACGATAAGGCTTCGACAGGAGGGATGTCCAGCTTGGACTTCAACTTCCTGGGCGACTTTGAAAATTGCACGGACACGTTGGAAGCGACGACTGAGCCGGCAGACGAGAGAATTTCCACGCTGGAACCCCCGTCGGCCTTCATGGAAACGAACCGTAACTTGCCGGAGAGCAGCTTCCGAGCAATTCTAAAAACACCGAGATAAAGAAACTCTTGATGGAATCACCAAGGAGAAGAAGAATAGAAGGCCTTGCTAGAGTACCTTTCTTGGGAACGTTGCCCAAAGAAGAGTGGGAAGTGCATCATAGAGACCACGAAAATACGACAGGATGCAGTATGGACAGAGTTGCCTTCATGGAAGAGGTCTGGACAGTAGTTCAGAGCTACGGGACCCAGTCTATTTTGAAAATAGGTCTCAACAGACCACTAATGCGGGAAGTCCTTGACAAACTCAACGAGTTTGAAGGGAGATTGAGCAAGTTACTGATTGACTCGGCCACTGAAGAAAGTGAGGCAAACTCTTCTATAAATATGACGCCACAAGAAGACAAGGAAGAAGTGGTATATCTGTCAAGAAACCAAAAGGGAACGATGCAATCAAAGATGGTCATTGACAGGATAAATGAAAATGAAACTTGGCAGCAAAGTGGCATTGAGGAAAGCTAGAAAAATAAAGGTGGATTCCAAAATCTCGATAAAAGCTGTCAACTCAGCCAAAAGTAAACGCGTCGAAGAAACCATGGACATGGGACAGGGTGATGATCGATTGCCTGGCACGGACAGGATGTTGACTGACATAGCGATGGTGCAACTCATTCTCATGGCAGGAATAAAATCAGCCAGTTACATTCCAAGTGGAGTGACCGCACTTTGACTGGAGCAACGTTAAAAATGGAAATACTCAGCCAGTGTGGAGAGAGTACACTAAAAGATTTCAAACCGTCTCCCATGAATCAGGGAAAGGGAAGCGTCGTAGGAAAACTAGTCCCAGTGGAATATAACCGACTGACAATGTCGGAAACTGTATCAATTGATGAGCCCGCCGGTGGATACATGGAGATGTTGGAACACAGAAAATCGGCCAGAGGACACCTAATTGCCCTGGAAGACAAAAGTGCTATGGAAGGTTATTTGGAGACAATGATGCAAGGCACCACCCTGAATTAGAAGGCATTGGGGACTCTGGTATCGTCTGAATTGCACGCGGAAACAATCGAGCAGTTGGTGAGCCTACCATGGAGAGCAGTAGTATTACGATACTTCGAAGAAGAAATGAGAATCACTCCGAAGATACACGCCCTATGTGAGAACAGAGTTACAACTGAGGTTCGCTCGGTGCATGACTGGACTGACACACGGGAAATATGAATCGGAAGAAAGAAAAAGATCGAAGGGAGAAAAGTTGTTGTTAATGACGAGTATGAGAGATCTGATAACCCATGAAAGGGCGGCAGTAGCGTGCGCGAAGCAGAGAGACGCTCTCTGTTTCATTCGATTCATGATAGAACAAATATCAGTGCCAGCCTTGAACACTTGTATCAAGAACCTAAGAGAAGGTGATGAACGAGCGAAAGCCTTGCACTTTCTAGCATTTTTGGACATCCATCAGAGTAAGCCGATGCGAGTGAACATGAAGGAGCCTGTGGAGCTGGAACCGATGAAAAAGATTGACGAAATAAGGAAATTCTCACACAGGGATATGAAGCTAACAAAAGAATCTATGGGAGCACTGCTGAAGTCCAGTGAATACTGTGGACCGATCAGAAAGAAGTCATACAGTTACGTATCCGGAATCATAGGGATGGCGTACAACCCTTTCATAAATGAAAACATAATCGATTGCTTCTTTGACTAGGAGCAAGCAGTATTGCTAAGATTGTGGATATCAAGAATTGCAAAAATAAGAAGCCCGGCTAATCAGCTAGTCTTGGAGGAAAAGGTGACTGCACCTTCAGTACCAAAATCTGACAACCGAGTGGAGTTTAGATTGGGATTCTCGGACGAATTGCTAAGAACGAATTTGATGGTGGTGTGGGAACTGATGAAATCATCTTGGTGTCCGAGTCCTAACGCCGATTCGATATTGCGTGCGACACAAGACGTGCAGAGGGAACTGAATTCAGACTGTCACTTGCGTGACTTGAACATCATTTACAATGTGTTGATGACAGCTTTTAAGAGCAACGGGGAAGACAAAGTAGAGTTGCCTGGCTGGGGACCGGAGGATTGCGTTAAACCTGGTAGCTATCTGGCGGAAATCTGTGGACTGGAAGGTCACAACTGTGGTGTTCTGGATTGTGTAAAGACCCTGGAGAAACTACACAAGCAATTGACGATATTGTTTGGGAACATTGTGATGAGAGCAAAAACGGAAACGGAATTGATTGCAGGTTGCCATGGAGGAATCGAGGTGAATCTGGTGACTGCACTAGGATTCTACAGAATGTTTGGTTCTCTAGAGTCACTATTGAATCTAGAACAAAAGCATGAGATAGTCACGACCATCAGTGTAGAAGTGTTTCCGCGAGTTTTGCAAACCGAGCAGAAATAAATTGGAAAAAGGAGAGAAGCGATCGAGGCGGAAATGAACATCAGGCACAGTGAAACCTATCGAAGACCAACGGGAGCGAGATAGTTGTGGGATCAACTTTAGCTCCAATGTGCAAGAGCAGATACCCAGTGCATTTTGTAGCGGTGGATGTGAAAAGTACAAGAGAGATCGTGGATCAAGTCTTCTCAGTGCCAAAATGCGTAAGACTTGCGAGAATGTCAGAAAAATCTTACGAGTTGCTGTCCAGAATGTTCTCAGCAGTTCCAAGGAGAGTCAAAGAGGAACTAGAATCGATACTGGGAAAGAAGTTCATGGGATACGCCAGTGGGAACTTCAGTGACTTTGAAAGACAGAAGCAGAAAGGGTCAACAGTCACAGATTACAATGCAGTAGATGAGAATGATGAAGTCCACCGAGTGATGATGGAAGTGGAACCGCTACTGGAAGCTTCGGGAAAGCGTAATTGGAGGAGCATCATGTCGACACATGATGAGTTCCCCTGCCATTGCCTGCTACAAACATGGTGGTACCCCGTGCGTAGTAATCTGGTGTTGATCTGGAACTGTAGAGTGCTGCTCTCCATGGGTTTGCCAGATTCATCACAGCCCATAGCGATAGTGATAGTGGGAGTTATGATGGCGCTACGATGGCTTGAAGCTCATGTAAGAGAGAACAATAGACAAGAAACGCCGACGAAAGAACAATTGCAGGAATTGGACTGTCTAAAAGATTTAGATCTTTTTGAGACAACGTGCAAAATTTTGAACATTCCGATAGAAAGGAAAAAGATATGGGACAGAAGACGACTGATGCCATGGTTCAGAGCCAAGATGACTGCATGGTTGTACGAGCAGGCCAAGAAGCATATGTCGAAGCACAGCAGAGTGTATAGTGCGTATCAGCTGGACATTGGAGCAGAAGCTTTCAAGCGAGCTTTTGTAAATAATCGGAATGCAGTAACCACCGCAGTGAAGAGAACTTCTAGGACAAGTGAATGTGACGACAGGGAAAAAGAAGAGATATTGAAGGAAGACTTGGAGAGAAACGTGACGTTGTGCCTGCACAACAGCTTCTGCCGAAACAGAGAAACTAACGTTGTTCCTTTACCTTGTTGTAAACAAAGAGTAGAAGAGCAGAAGTAATGGAGGACTGCCTCCAACAGCGTCAGAATAGCTACCGACGTGTTGCAAGACACGGAGATTGAAAGTGCGGAGTCAATGTCGCCGGAGGAGGAGATGGAACATTGACAAATGGCCGAAAAACAAGATGCAAAAAGAAAGAAAATTAGAAGAATTTAGAAGTTTTAGAATTTCTAAACGACGAAAACAAAGAGTGAACAAAGAAAGAAACAAAGAAGCAACGAAACAGAAGATGTTAAAGTTTAGGAGTGTTTTGCGTGTGACAAAAACTCAAATGAGAAACAAAGCAACTAAGTTCGCAATTGAAACTGAAGAGAAAACATTTAGTTGAGTTTTGAAGACAAAAGAAATTGTTGCATTTATAAATTTGCAGTTTTCTAGTGCAGATTTGCAGATTCTAGTTAGTGAGTTTAGAGACACTTAGTTTTTAATTAGAGAGGTTTGAGTGGAGTGTATATAATAATATTCCTGCCTGCATGATTGTTTTTAATCAATTAAGGCGACTGATCAGTTTGTGGTGACATGAAAGGCTTGGGTAATATCTCGAAGAGGGAGATTATTTCATTGTTCCTTCTAACCACCGAGCTCCCTAATTTTAATATTCAGGACCAATAACAACTAAATTTCCGAAGGGTAGGAGCATTGTAGGATAATTTTAGTTTGTTGGTTGACAGGTAAAACACTTTTTAAACCTAGGGGAAAAAATTTTAAACCGGGACATAGACGTTGAAAGTCAGAAAAACTGTTTTATCTTAAGTTATATCCTCGAAAGTGCAGATTAATGAAAGAATTTGGAAGGCTATTTTAGTGGACTATGATGCCATTTGTATTTTGCAGTGAGTCGATATGACGTGAATAAAAGTGATTATATGCAATTTGTAAATTCTGTTCGATGGCACTGTACCATTTTGATGAAGACTACAGGATTCAATAAGGACAGTGACCGGGCTGTTCACGGAGTGTGTGACATTCGACCAGATTGTGTCAAAATGCAAGTTCGATTTCGAAATTTTATTGATGCATCAGACCGAGAAGATTGATGGTTTTAATCGATTAGAGGTCTTAATCGTTCATTTTGACGAACTTTGAAGGGTTAATTTGGAGTTCAAGTTAATTTTCAAAAATTCAATTCGAAATAAAGACACGTAACGATCTTGAGATTTCGCACCAACTGAAACTGCGAAACGAGAACAACAGTAGTCTCAGTGACAATAACAACGGAAAAACGACACCAGATTGAGATTGTGATTAGAAACTGTCAGGAACCAATCCGAGCTGTAACAATTCGGCCGCTACAATCGTTACAAATCAATTCACGAGAACCAGGAAGGGTGTTGGGACAACGTGTCCAGCCATCCGAGAAGATATAAGAGCGTTATTTCTCCGGATTTCAAAATCAGGAAGGGTCTCGGGAAAAAACTTAAACATTATTTTAACAAACTTTTTGCTTCCTGGAAATGTCCTGAATTGAATTAATAACATCCAAATTCGTTTTCAGATCATGAGAAGCTAGGAGTTGAGGGAAAGGAATGATCCATCTTCTTGGGAGATGATGATTTTTATCTACTGAACCAAAATAATAGTGATATAGTAAATAAGTAGTATCCCTGTTTTTAGGAGTGACCTCGTGGTCTGGGGTTACTGAGACCCAGCCATGAGCTCACTATTTTGCATATAATTAAGTTAATTAGAGCGTTCTGATTGAAGCCGGAAACACAACGTTAGAAAGACCACCGAAAGAACAGGCTTTGATAGAGACGGTGAAAAGCATGAAGAGCTGTGTTTAGACGCTAGCCAGTTGATTTAGAACATAGCTTTATCTTCCGTCGATATGTACTTCCGGGCGAATGTTACATTTCAGTTGGCGCGAAATTTTTCTTTGTTTTCGAACGACTTTTTAAAAATTAACATGTCAGTCCAAATTAACCCTTCCGCGTTTGTCAAAGGGAACAATTAAGACCACTAATTCGTTAAAATTGCTAATCTTCCCACTCCGATGTCACAATAAAAACTCGAATTCGAACTTGCATTTTGATAAATTTTGGTCGAATGTCACAGAGTTGAGTTTAATTAATACCATATTCATTTTCAGAGTATGAGAAGCCTAAATTACAAAAGGGGCCCTTCCGTTTAGTTACGGTAAGTGCAAAAATTGGATAGGGCCATACCAGCGATATAAAAACGCACATATATCAGCAATGATGTCATAAATCAGCATTAAATGCATCGTCGTAATGTTAATTTATCTTAGCCGTCGTTCCTCTACAATAGCGCTTATGGAGTTGTCGATAAATTGAACTTTGCGTAGCGATCTGCACCCACTTATACAAAATATACAGCTCCTCAGGAGCGCGAAGCTTATTTTAGTTCTTATGTAGTTTATAGATTCTGCATAGCTATTTTGTCTTTTTTCTTTGAGTTTTTCGGCTAATCGCTGCATCGTCCGCGTGGCTGTTCGAACAGCGCCACCGGTGCATCTAAAAAGTAGCGGGCAGAAGCTACTCTGCTCTACGTTTAAAATTCATTGTTGATATTTGGAGTTCTTCAGCGTTTCGTGGTATTTGAATGCATCCTTATGCAGTTTTCGCTATGTTTTGGCATGGGGTTGAAAATTTTCACAGCATTACTGGGGTTTAAAGTGAAAGCGCGGCTGATACGTGAACCCCAGAGTCGGTTGGCCTTAATTTCAAGTCTTGCCTCATCTTCAGTTGTAGTTGAATTGTTAACAAAGCTTTCACCTTGCAACGGCTGACGTTTCGGCTCAATCTCGACGTCGTGGCAAACCTCATTCATGAGGTTGGTGAATGTGTCTCTAATTTCATTGTTTCTTAGGTGTGTGCAACCACCCTTTGCACAGTGAAGTGCATGTGTCAGGTTAAAATTAGCAACACATGCATCCGTAAATACCATCTCTGAACTCTGATTTATTCAGGTTGAAGTTGTATCTGCTCAGTGGTAAAGCATTGAGCCAGTTAGAGGCTCCCTTTTCAGAGGCCTGGTCGATTGCGTATTTATCTGTTTCATTTAAGGAGTTAATGAGATTTGTTTTTTTTTTCGATTTGTTCTATCAGTTTTCAATTTTTTGTAAACTGATAGAGGCTAACACTAGAGGCAATACATTAGAGGCAATACTAGAGGCAATACATATCAGGAAAGAGAAACCGGGCTTGAACACGCGCGATGAGTTTAGGAGCAGGGAGTTAACACTGAAAATTTAGTCCCAAAATATGTTTGGTTTTTTATTCAAAACGTACATGTCTAAACCAAAATTATGACTCAGAAACTTCCAGACAAATTAATTTTAAAATGTTTAATTAATTTTAGAGGTTAAAAGTATTTTAATCTTAATAGTAATTTAGAGGTCAACTGTGATTGGCTAATTTTTTATCATGATGGTTTAGAACCAAATTGTATGTGATTTATTGTAAATAACATTTGTAAATTGATGTTTTATCGTCATTTAGAGTAATTTATTGTAAAAATCCTGACGATGCACATAGTTTCGAAAACGTTTGAAATTTACTTTTTAGTAAAAATTTTTTCAATTTTTTGATTTTCGTACATATTTTTTCTTGCTGTGTTACTGCTGTAAGAGGATCTTGAGATTCCAGTTATAGTGATGTTTCTTTAAATAAACTGACATGTCAGTTTGGATAAAACATCAAATCGAAAAATTATGACTCAAGTAAAAAAAAAGTATGGAAATTGTCATAATCGATGAAATAATGATTACGTAATAACAGATGTAAGAATGTGATTGGTTAAAAATTTCTAACATGTTCTTTTTGAATTTCATACATGATCTTTGATCATTTTATTGTAAATAAAAAATTTTATATCCTGACGATGCACAAAATGTGCGAAAACGTTTGAATTAACAATTTTAAAAAATTCTTTTTCTTTAGACCATTCTAGGTAGCTTTCATGATCGGATGGCAGCTTGATATTAAGTCCGCCCATTTTAAGGGGTGAGAGAGATATCTCACGGAACTGGGAGTTCAAAGTGTCTTTACTGACTAGGTTAGGTAATAATTGTTCTTTGATAATAGTGTATGAGAAGCTAGGAGTTGAGGGAAAGGGTTGAACCATCTTCGTGGGAGATGATGATTTTTATCTTCTGAACAAAAACAATAGTATTTTAATGATTAAGTAGTAGACCTGTTTTTAGGAGTGACCTCGTGGTCTGGGGATGCTGAAAACCAACCATGAGCTCACTATTTTCGCATCTAATTGAGTTAATCTGAGCGTTCTGGACGAAGCCGGAAACAGTAACGTTTTTGTCGACCCGATGTTAAAAGGACCACACAAAGAACTGGCTTTGGCAGAGACAGTTAAAACATGTAGAGCTTTGTTTAGACGCTAGCCAGTCGTTTTACAACCTAGCTTTATTTTCCGTCGATATGAACTTCGGGCGAATGTTACACAATGGTTGTAGCGACTATTTTTTTAGCCTCATATGTGGCTTAAGTAGGCGACAGTTACAATCCAGCTTGTCCACGACCGCACCTAAACGGAAGGGCCCCTTTTATAAATTAACTTTATTTAATCAAGTTAATTCAGTTACGAAAGCGCTCATCGCAGTTCGGTGCTTCAGGTAAAAATTTAATGGCAGACCCTGTCATAGATGAACAATTACTTGAAGACTTGGACGGTGGCCTAAGTAAATTTATCGCAGGTGGCGTCATCGACGATAAACCAAATTTTGATCTAAATTTAGAGACATTGTCGAAGTGCTGTAGAGATCAGAAATGTGTGGACGAACTTATTTTGAAGGAAAGCGATTTTCTGTACTCTTTGGTAGGCTTTCTTCGTGCCGGAGTTGAGTCTTCTGCTTCTGATATCAGCTATTCAACTAATCAAGTTCTAGATTCTGTCACCAAAGTATACCGAAACAGTTCTCACACTTGCAAAGCTGACCTTAGAGAGTTTACGAAAGAAAGTGGTGTCAGTGAAGTCGTGGAGAAGATGCTTGTCTCAAAACAGAGTGTTCGACTCTGTGTCGAACTGATCTGCAGGGTAACTATATATTATTATTCTCTGATGGTTTCACTGATATTTTAATGAACGGAGTCGTGTTCAGCTGAGGTAATTTGAAACGGTCAAGCGGAAAGAAACGAAGGCGGCAATTTTTTTGGTCAAGAAACAAGCAACCAAATTGTCTCAATTTTTTTTGCACGAAGAAGTATTTTGGAGTTTTGTACGAGCCATTCATCTTGGTTGATTTCGAGATTTAAGACTATTAAATGTTCCAACCATTGAAATGCGGTGAGAACTTTGTCTTCGATAGTGTCTTAGTTGTTTTCCACGCAGAATCATGTACCACAAATAGTCATTGGAATTGATCCGATAAAATATCGTGTAGTCCTTTGAGTCGTGATTCTAACCAAATTAAAATCGTTAAGTGTTCTCACTGTCGAGAAGTACGGATTTGAAATTTTTGGTCTAATTTCGAGCGAATAAAGTGAGCGAAAAGGATTATTTTTTTCGACCAAAATCAGTTATCACAAATAATCATCGGAATGAGTCAAAAGATATCATTTATAGTCCTTTCAGTCGTGGTTCGAACGAAATTTTAAAAATTCCAAAAACTTTTCAATGTGTCGAGAAGAACGCGTTCGAAATTTTGAGCCTACTTTATCCTTTAACAGTTAGTTTTACTTCAGGAATACTTGTTTTCGAAGGTTCATTCAGCGCGTTCTTCTTGGCAATAATTTAAAAAATTTGCAAAGGCGAAAAAATTGATGCTTGAACGTCAATTATATCATCAGAATCAATTTAAAACAACAATCATTGTAAACAATAAATCAGGGAATAAAAATCCGAGAAAAAAAGTAGCGCAGTTTGAGTTAATATGAAACATTAAAAGAACAAGTAAATTAGAAGTGCAGAGTTTAGCTGGCGCTGCCGGTACTCTCACGCTGATTCAAGGTTGGAGCTTCGCTCGAGCTGTATAGGGCCGTAAGACATAGCAGCTCTTTGGTGTCGTTGCTTCCGTCCAGAATATTGCTCTGCAAATCCGCTAGGGAATCACCGTCTCCGAACTCTCACAGGTGAATACTAACTAACAATTGTGAGCCGGCAGTTTGTCCGACATAGCTCGCGTTGCAATCTGTACATATGTATTGATAAGTAAATCGATTACTGAGTGCCTTTAGACTGGGACAATTCAACGAAGGCAAAAAAGATTTCTTTCAATTTCCTCGTCATGGAGAAACTCCAATTGCTGCCCTGAGACGTCTCCAGACCTCTATCCTGCAGTACAACGGCGCTTCTCTCGATCTTGATTGCTTCATTCTGCTCCTGTGTGCTGGCGGTCGGATCCAAAAGCTTCTCGATGGTGGCACGAACGATTGGGAAAAAAAACCAGGTGGTTGGTTAGCGATTAGCCTCCCAGTTCTTTGTGGCTTTCTCCAGTCCATCGCTGAAAAACCTCCAAGTAGAAGTAGCATGATGAATCTGTTGATATACAAACAGAACATGAAACCACTATGTTCTGTTTGTATTTGGTGGGACCGACTGCATGATAGGTCAGCGAAAGCCCCGTATCAGCAGGCTTTGAGTTTTTTGAATTTTTTTTCGTTTTTTGAAGACAATCGTTGACAATTTTGCCTCTTTAACTAACTTCCTACGCGTTAGATTAGCTCGCTTATCTCAACACGCACAAAATCAACAATTTTTATCGTTTTTTTTAATGAATGGTTGGAAGATTCTGTGCTACTGCTCAGAAACCGTATAATCCTAGTTTGTTTCGATGTCAACTGTGTTTTGCTAGTGTCTTTCAGTCGGGAACTAGACTTTTTTCCATCTTGGTTTCGAGATAGTCTTTCGAGCTTAAAGACTATTAAATGTTCCGACCATTAAAATGCGGAGAGAACTTTGCCTGCGAGAAGGTCTTAGTTTTTTTGCACGCAGAATCAATTAACACAAATAGTCCTTTGAGTCGTGATTCTAACCAAAATAAAATCTTGAAGTTTTCTCATTGTCGAGAAATACGGGTTTGAAAATTTTGTTTTTTGGTTTAATTTCGAGCAAATAAAGTGAGCGAAAAGGATTATTTTTTTTCGACCAAAGTCAGTTTTCACAAATAATCATCGGAATGAGTCAAAAGATATCATTTATAGTCCTTTTAGTCGTGATTCGAACGAAAGTTTAAAAACTCAAAAACCTTTCACTGTGTCGAGAAAAACACGTTCGAAATTTTGAGCTTACTCTATCCTTTACCAGTTAGTTTTACTCCAGGAATACTTGTTTTCGAAGGTTTATTCAGCGCGTTCTCTTGGCGTTAATTTTGAAAAAATTGCAAAGGCGAAAAAATTGATGCATGAACGTCAAATACATCATCTGAATCAATTTAAAACGAACCATCATCATTTTTTTCCCAACTAAGTCGCAAATAAAAGTTCTACTTTTGGTGGCATTTTTCATTCGGTAGGCTGCGTTAGCAGTATAATGTCATGTGCTTTCACATTTGATTAGTAAAAAGCTAGAACATTTGATGCATTTTTATTTCATCAAATGAACCAAATAAAATTATGTTACACACAGCAGTGCAAAGATAAAAGGCTCGATTTCAGAAATTTTCAAAATTAGTGTATCGCAATTTTTGTGAGATGCATAATTTATTCATAACTTGGCTTTATGCTTTCCTATTTATAACCTGCAAAATTGTGTCTTTTTTATTCGGTGCTTTTTTTGCTGAATCGAATTAGTAATTCATAAGCATATGTAGCTGCGTTATTGGTGGCTAGTTTTTGGGGACTTTAAGCATCCCTGGTGGAGTGGTTAATGTGTGAGATTCAAATTTGCTAGGTCGCAGGTTCGAATACGACACGTAGCCGAGTTTTTGTTAATTCGAGGCTTTTTCTTATTTCACTTGATAGAGCTGCGAAGCGTTTGCGAAGTCTTTGCGAAGCGCAGCTTACCCTCTGTGTTAAGTTTTTCGGGCTAGTTGCTATTGGTTATTTTTTCTAACCAAAAATCGATCTTTCTTATCCGGTTCAAAATGAAAGACCACTTCCCAATTTTTGTTAAAATAAGCTGGTAAAACATGACCTTCAGTCATTGGTTCCAGCAATTTGGTTCGGATGATTTAACATATATGTTTGCTCTGAATTACTACTGAAACTATAAGTTAAATCTCATTAATTCACTCCTCATTATTCAACCGTTTGTCGCTGAAATAACGTTGATAGATTATATGCCCAGATGACCAATCATATGCCCACGTTTTTCAATTTTTTGATTTTCGTACATATTTTTTCTTGCTGTGTTACTGCTGTAAGAGGATCTTGAGATTCCAGTTATAGTGATGTTTCTTTAAATAAACTGACATGTCAGTTTGGATAAAACATCAAATCGAAAAATTATGACTCAAGTAAAAAAAAGTATGGAAATTGTCATAATCGATGAAATAATGATTACGTAATAACAGATGTAAGAATGTGATTGGTTAAAAATTTCTAACATGTTCTTTTTGAATTTCATACATGATCTTTGATCATTTTATTGTAAATAAAAAATTTTATATCCTGACGATGCACAAAATGTGCGAAAACGTTTGAATTAACAATTTTAAAAAATTCTTTTTCTTTAGACCATTCTAGGTAGCTTTCATGATCGGATGGCAGCTTGATATTAAGTCCGCCCATTTTAAGGGGTGAGAGAGATATCTCACGGAACTGGGAGTTCAAAGTGTCTTTACTGACTAGGTTAGGTAATAATTGTTCTTTGATAATAGTGTATGAGAAGCTAGGAGTTGAGGGAAAGGGTTGAACCATCTTCGTGGGAGATGATGATTTTTATCTTCTGAACAAAAACAATAGTATTTTAATGATTAAGTAGTAGACCTGTTTTTAGGAGTGACCTCGTGGTCTGGGGATGCTGAAAACCAACCATGAGCTCACTATTTTCGCATCTAATTGAGTTAATCTGAGCGTTCTGGACGAAGCCGGAAACAGTAACGTTTTTGTCGACCCGATGTTAAAAGGACCACACAAAGAACTGGCTTTGGCAGAGACAGTTAAAACATGTAGAGCTTTGTTTAGACGCTAGCCAGTCGTTTTACAACCTAGCTTTATTTTCCGTCGATATGAACTTCGGGCGAATGTTACACAATGGTTGTAGCGACTATTTTTTTAGCCTCATATGTGGCTTAAGTAGGCGACAGTTACAATCCAGCTTGTCCACGACCGCACCTAAACGGAAGGGCCCCTTTTATAAATTAACTTTATTTAATCAAGTTAATTCAGTTACGAAAGCGCTCATCGCAGTTCGGTGCTTCAGGTAAAAATTTAATGGCAGACCCTGTCATAGATGAACAATTACTTGAAGACTTGGACGGTGGCCTAAGTAAATTTATCGCAGGTGGCGTCATCGACGATAAACCAAATTTTGATCTAAATTTAGAGACATTGTCGAAGTGCTGTAGAGATCAGAAATGTGTGGACGAACTTATTTTGAAGGAAAGCGATTTTCTGTACTCTTTGGTAGGCTTTCTTCGTGCCGGAGTTGAGTCTTCTGCTTCTGATATCAGCTATTCAACTAATCAAGTTCTAGATTCTGTCACCAAAGTATACCGAAACAGTTCTCACACTTGCAAAGCTGACCTTAGAGAGTTTACGAAAGAAAGTGGTGTCAGTGAAGTCGTGGAGAAGATGCTTGTCTCAAAACAGAGTGTTCGACTCTGTGTCGAACTGATCTGCAGGGTAACTATATATTATTATTCTCTGATGGTTTCACTGATATTTTAATGAACGGAGTCGTGTTCAGCTGAGGAAATTTGAAACGGTCAAGCGGAAAGAAACGAAGGCGGCAATTTTTTTGGTCAAGAAACAAGCAACCAAATTGTCTCAATTTTTTTTGCACGAAGAAGTATTTTGGAGTTTTGTACGAGCCATTCATCTTGGTTGATTTCGAGATTTAAGACTATTAAATGTTCCAACCATTGAAATGCGGTGAGAACTTTGTCTTCGATAGTGTCTTAGTTGTTTTCCACGCAGAATCATGTACCACAAATAGTCATTGGAATTGATCCGATAAAATATCGTGTAGTCCTTTGAGTCGTGATTCTAACCAAATTAAAATCGTTAAGTGTTCTCACTGTCGAGAAGTACGGATTTGAATTTTTTGGTCTAATTTCGAGCGAATAAAGTGAGCGAAAAGGATTATTTTTTTCGACCAAAATCAGTTATCACAAATAATCATCGGAATGAGTCAAAAGATATCATTTATAGTCCTTTCAGTCGTGGTTCGAACGAAATTTTAAAAATTCCAAAAACTTTTCAATGTGTCGAGAAGAACGCGTTCGAAATTTTGAGCCTACTTTATCCTTTAACAGTTAGTTTTACTTCAGGAATACTTGTTTTCGAAGGTTCATTCAGCGCGTTCTTCTTGGCAATAATTTAAAAAATTTGCAAAGGCGAAAAAATTGATGCTTGAACGTCAATTATATCATCAGAATCAATTTAAAACAACAATCATTGTAAACAATAAATCAGGGAATAAAAATCCGAGAAAAAAAGTAGCGCAGTTTGAGTTAATATGAAACATTAAAAGAACAAGTAAATTAGAAGTGCAGAGTTTAGCTGGCGCTGCCGGTACTCTCACGCTGATTCAAGGTTGGAGCTTCGCTCGAGCTGTATAGGGCCGTAAGACATAGCAGCTCTTTGGTGTCGTTGCTTCCGTCCAGAATATTGCTCTGCAAATCCGCTAGGGAATCACCGTCTCCGAACTCTCACAGGTGAATACTAACTAACAATTGTGAGCCGGCAGTTTGTCCGACATAGCTCGCGTTGCAATCTGTACATATGTATTGATAAGTAAATCGATTACTGAGTGCCTTTAGACTGGGACAATTCAACGAAGGCAAAAAAGATTTCTTTCAATTTCCTCGTCATGGAGAAACTCCAATTGCTGCCCTGAGACGTCTCCAGACCTCTATCCTGCAGTACAACGGCGCTTCTCTCGATCTTGATTGCTTCATTCTGCTCCTGTGTGCTGGCGGTCGGATCCAAAAGCTTCTCGATGGTGGCACGAACGATTGGGAAAAAAAAACCAGGTGGTTGGTTAGCGATTAGCCTCCCAGTTCTTTGTGGCTTTCTCCAGTCCATCGCTGAAAAACCTCCAAGTAGAAGTAGCATGATGAATCTGTTGATATACAAACAGAACATGAAACCACTATGTTCTGTTTGTATTTGGTGGGACCGACTGCATGATAGGTCAGCGAAAGCCCCGTATCAGCAGGCTTTGAGTTTTTTTTCGTTTTTTGAAGACAATCGTTGACAATTTTGCCTCTTTAACTAACTTCCTACGCGTTAGATTAGCTCGCTTATCTCAACACGCACAAAATCAACAATTTTTATCGTTTTTTTTAATGAATGGTTGGAAGATTCTGTGCTACTGCTCAGAAACCGTATAATCCTAGTTTGTTTCGATGTCAACTGTGTTTTGCTAGTGTCTTTCAGTCGGGAACTAGACTTTTTTCCATCTTGGTTTCGAGATAGTCTTTCGAGCTTAAAGACTATTAAATGTTCCGACCATTAAAATGCGGAGAGAAGTTTGCCTGCGAGAAGGTCTTAGTTTTTTTGCACGCAGAATCAATTACCACAAATAGTCCTTTGAGTCGTGATTCTAACCAAAATAAAATCTTGAAGTTTTCTCATTGTCGAGAAATACGGGTTTGAAAATTTTGTTTTTTGGTTTAATTTCGAGCAAATAAAGTGAGCGAAAAGGATTATTTTTTTTCGACCAAAGTCAGTTTTCACAAATAATCATCGGAATGAGTCAAAAGATATCATTTATAGTCCTTTTAGTCGTGATTCGAACGAAAGTTTAAAAACTCAAAAACCTTTCACTGTGTCGAGAAAAACACGTTCGAAATTTTGAGCTTACTCTATCCTTTACCAGTTAGTTTTACTCCAGGAATACTTGTTTTCGAAGGTTTATTCAGCGCGTTCTCTTGGCGTTAATTTTGAAAAAATTGCCAAGGCGAAAAAATTGATGCATGAACGTCAAATACATCATCTGAATCAATTTAAAACGAACCATCATCATTTTTTTCCCAACTAAGTCGCAAATAAAAGTTCTACTTTTGGTGGCATTTTTCATTCGGTAGGCTGCGTTAGCAGTATAATGTCATGTGCTTTCACATTTGATTAGTAAAAAGCTAGAACATTTGATGCATTTTTATTTCATCAAATGAACCAAATAAAATTATGTTACACACAGCAGTGCAAAGATAAAAGGCTCGATTTCAGAAATTTTCAAAATTAGTGTATCGCAATTTTTGTGAGATGCATAATTTATTCATAACTTGGCTTTATGCTTTCCTATTTATAACCTGCAAAATTGTGTCTTTTTTATTCGGTGCTTTTTTTGCTGAATCGAATTAGTAATTCATAAGCATATGTAGCTGCGTTATTGGTGGCTAGTTTTTGGGGACTTTAAGCATCCCTGGTGGAGTGGTTAATGTGTGAGATTCAAATTTGCTAGGTCGCAGGTTCGAATACGACACGTAGCCGAGTTTTTGTTAATTCGAGGCTTTTTCTTATTTCACTTGATAGAGCTGCGAAGCGTTTGCGAAGTCTTTGCGAAGCGCAGCTTACCCTCTGTGTTAAGTTTTTCGGGCTAGTTGCTATTGGTTATTTTTTCTAACCAAAAATCGATCTTTCTTATCCGGTTCAAAATGAAAGACCACTTCCCAATTTTTGTTAAAATAAGCTGGTAAAACATGACCTTCAGTCATTGGTTCCAGCAATTTGGTTCGGATGATTTAACATATATGTTTGCTCTGAATTACTACTGAAACTATAAGTTAAATCTCATTAATTCACTCCTCATTATTCAACCGTTTGTCGCTGAAATAACGTTGATAGATTATATGCCCAGATGACCAATCATATGCCCACGTTTTTCAATTTTTTGATTTTCGTACATATTTTTTCTTGCTGTGTTACTGCTGTAAGAGGATCTTGAGATTCCAGTTATAGTGATGTTTCTTTAAATAAACTGACATGTCAGTTTGGATAAAACATCAAATCGAAAAATTATGACTCAAGTAAAAAAAAAGTATGGAAATTGTCATAATCGATGAAATAATGATTACGTAATAACAGATGTAAGAATGTGATTGGTTAAAAATTTCTAACATGTTCTTTTTGAATTTCATACATGATCTTTGATCATTTTATTGTAAATAAAAAATTTTATATCCTGACGATGCACAAAATGTGCGAAAACGTTTGAATTAACAATTTTAAAAAATTCTTTTTCTTTAGACCATTCTAGGTAGCTTTCATGATCGGATGGCAGCTTGATATTAAGTCCGCCCATTTTAAGGGGTGAGAGAGATATCTCACGGAACTGGGAGTTCAAAGTGTCTTTACTGACTAGGTTAGGTAATAATTGTTCTTTGATAATAGTGTATGAGAAGCTAGGAGTTGAGGGAAAGGGTTGAACCATCTTCGTGGGAGATGATGATTTTTATCTTCTGAACAAAAACAATAGTATTTTAATGATTAAGTAGTAGACCTGTTTTTAGGAGTGACCTCGTGGTCTGGGGATGCTGAAAACCAACCATGAGCTCACTATTTTCGCATCTAATTGAGTTAATCTGAGCGTTCTGGACGAAGCCGGAAACAGTAACGGAAGCACTACGCGGAAATTGAAAGTGAACGAAAATTGAAACGAACTGATGAATTATATGCTATATTTGTTAAAGTTGCTGATTTAAATTCATTTTTTTGCGGATGGATAAACTCGTTCGTACGCGGTTGCTCGAATCTGACACAAAAACAATCAAAAGAAAACATTGCCATGCAAAAGAGAAAAAAGAGATACCCGAGAATAAAAAGACCGAGCTTCTATATTGCTAATGTATATTGCCTAGTATGAAATCCGAGGAGGGACTTTAGCGTTGCCAATTTGCTGATGTGTTATTCGGTACGCAAGCCATTAGGTTCCGAATCAGATTTAGGTAATCAAAGACACATGCATAGTTATAAATGCGGGGGGTTTAGTTGATTTTAACGTATGATTTTGATGTAAGAGAAAACGGGGTCATTGAGTTTTAACTAGGGCAATACCAAGCTTTTCGAAGTTTGATAAGAGTTTAATCTTTGTGTCAGAGTTAAGAAGGAAAAATTAGCTTGGATTAGGAAAATTTTTTCGAAAACTGAGAAGATAGTTTTTTTTTCGGGGACATGCGTCGAGACAGTGCAGTGAGAAATAAGGCAGCAGACGAAATAGTGATGACAACAAAATTCTAGTGCTTTGAGTGCAAGGAGTTTGGACTTATTGCAAAGTTTTGCCAAGCAAAGAAAAAAATTACTAGTAAGACTAAACGAGAACAGCAGAACCTAGCAGCTGAAACAGAGACTCATTTTAGTTTTCTGAGAGGAGTGTCTACGGGCGAGGACTTAGTCGTAGATTCTTGAGCCAACAGTACTATGATTAAGGATCAAGAGATGTTTGTTAGACCAGATGAGAACTTCAAAAGATCGGTTAGCAATGCAAGTTTCTCTGAGTCTTAAGTTTTAGGGAAAACTGGAGATAGGTCAATGACAAGAAAGGCGGCAATTTAAGATGATTGAGGTGGAGAATACTTTGTACATTCCTGAAAATTTAAGAAATATGATAAGCGATCAAAAATGAAGAAAACAGGAGCTGAAGTTGTTTTTGGTTCGAGCGCGTTTGTTCCTCAGGGAAATGGTTCAGTTTACCCATAATTAGAGTCAAAGTGGTCTCTTTTTGTGGGACACTTTTGTAGGAAAAGAGGAGTGTTATGTAGTTAGCTTATTGAAGCAATGGCTTTATAGGATGGGTCATAACAAACTATAAAGACTTAAACCCTTTAGAGCAACATGTTGAAGACATAAATATAAGTGATTTTAAAATGAAGAATTGTGAAACGTGTGGGTTGAATAACGCAAAAAAGAAGCCAGTCGCGAAAGGTGGTTATACCAGGGCAACCAGGACACTAGATATGGTTCGCACAGATATTTTAGGTTCTATGACTCGATATCAGTTGATGGTTATAGATATGCTATTGGTTTTGCTCTGAATTACTACTGAAACTATAAGTTAAATCTCATTAATTCACTCCTCATTATTCAACCGTTTGTCGCTGCAATAACGTTGATAGATTATATGCCAGAAATAGTGATGACAACAAAATTCTAGTGCTTTGAGTGCAAGGAGTTTGGACTTATTGCAAATTTTTGCCAAGCAAAGAAAAAAATTACTAGTAAGACTAAACGAGAACAGCAGAACCTAGCAGCTGAAACAGAGACTCATTTTAGTTTTCTGAGAGGAGTGTCTACGGGCGAGGACTTAGTCGTAGATTCTTGAGCCAACAGTACTATGATTAAGGATCAAGAGATGTTTGTTAGACCAGATGAGAACTTCAAAAGATCGGTTAGCAATGTAAGTTTCTCTGAGTCTTAAGTTTTAGGGAAAAGTGGAGATAGGTCAATGACAAGAAAGGCGGCAATTTAAGATGATTGAGGTGGAAAATACTTTGTACATTCCTGAAAATTTAAGAAATATGATAAGCGATCAAAAATGAAGAAAACAGGAGCAGAAGTTGTTTTTGGTTCGAGCGCGTTTGTTCGTCAGGGAAATGGTTCAGTTTACCCATAATTAGAGTCAAAGTGATCTCTTTTTGTGGGACACTTTTGTAGGAAAAGAGGAGTGTTATGTAGTTAGCTTATTGAAGCAATGGCTTTATAGGATGGATCATAACAAACTATAAAGACTTAAATCCTTTAGAGCAACATGTTGAAGACATAAATATAAGTGATTTTAAAATGGAGAATTGTGAAACGTGTGCGTTGAATAACGCAAAAAAGAAGCCAGTCGCGAAAGGTGGTTATACCAGGGCAACCAGGACACTAGATATGGTTCACACTGATATTTTAGGTTCTATGACTCGATATCAGTTGATGGTTATAGATATGCTATTGGTTTTGTGGACAGGTTTTCTAGATATCCAATAATTTATTTCATGAAGACGAGAGTTGAGACAACAGAAAAGTTGGAAACGCTCATAGATACAGGAGTCCCTCAGACTTAGATTTCAGATGGTGCAGGAGATAACATTGGTCAGGAATTTAGGCGCGTTTGTTGGAAACAGAAGATAAGACTGGAATCGTCGGCTCCTTATACCCCTCAAGAGAACGGAAAGGTAAAAAGGGCGTGGGGAACGATTACTCCAATGGCTTGCTGCATGATTTTTGATGCCAATTTGTTGAAAACTTACTGGCCTTATGCTCTTAAAATGGCTGCCAATCTCATGAACATGTGTTTACATTCTGCTATAGGCGAAACACCTTACGAGTCTATGTATGGAGGAAAACGCAACCTGAATTTTGTGAAAACTTTTGGTTGTGCAGCGTATAGTTTTGTGGAAAAACAGTTTCGAACAAACTAGACAAAAACTCGAAAAGGGGAATTTTCTTGGACATCGGAAAATAGTAAAATTTTTCTGATGGGAATCGTGAATGAAGGAAAACTCAAAGTTCCAAAGTTTGGAAATCTTAGTTTTGACGAATCTAAGTTTATTTTGAGAAAAACGTTGGGCGCAACCGTAGGTGATGCAGTGTTTTTTGGTGAAGTATTCGAACATTTACCAGAAAATGCCAAGGAAGCTTTAGCAGACCCTGACTGGCAAACTGCAATAAAAAAAAAGATTTTGATTCACAAGAGAAAAATAAATTTTGGGAACTAGTTAGGAATAGAGGACAGAAACCAATAGGCAGCAGATGGCTTTTTGCTTTGAAGTACGGACCTAATGATGACATTTTGAGGTGTAAGGCTAGATTTATTGCTAAGGTTTTAGCCAAGTTGGGAAAGGGATTCGCCCACTACTAAGATGTGGACGGTAAGACAGTTCAAAGTATGAGGTTAAGACAGTTAGACATTAAAACTACATATTTAAATGCCAAACTAGTTGAAGATATTTTCATGAAGCAGCCTGAAGGATTCCGGCAGTTGACGAAGAAGGAAAACCGGTAGTCCGGTAGTTACTAACATGGGACTCTTAAAGGATATCTTGCGGAAATAGGTTTTGAAAATTCAGTCTTTGACGAATGCTTTTTTTGTTAAGAGAAATGAGGGGAATATAGAAGGTTGAATTTGCTTGTGGGTAGATGATATACTGGCTTGTGGAGCAAGGAAAAATTCGGTAGGTGTTTAAAAACAAAATATCTGAAAAAATTTGAGGCAAGCGAGTTGAGTGATCTCAAATGGCCCTTAAGGATGAAAATTGATTATTCAGAAAATGAAATCAGGATCAGTCAGGAGAAATACATTGAGAAATTGTTATCATGATTTAAGATGACCGAAACAAAATTGATAACAACCCCTTAAGAGGAGAACGAAAAACTGGCGAAAGAAGATTGTCCTTCAGATGTAGCATAAAACAAATAAATATGAAAAAGTGTGACTATCGAGGACTTGTTGGCTGCCTAAATTACTTAACTTTGTCAAGTAGGCCCGACATTTGCTTTGTAGTAAACCTTCTTTTCTTTTTTGGAAAACCAGGGTGAAAAGCATTGGAAAGTTGGAAAGAATTGTCTATATCTGCTAGGATCAAAAGGTCTATCTTTATTCTGTAGGAGGGATAAATACTTGAAACTTGTTAGATACTCGGATGCGGACTGGGCTGGATAATAGACAATAGAAGTACTTCAGGATTTTGTTTCAAGCTCAGTGAGAAATCAGGCGTAATAAGTTGGTCTAGCAGACTTCAGCGTTGTTTATCAACTTTAACAGCCGAAGCTGAACAAAATGCTCTGGTCGAAACTGTAAAAGAGTGTGTTCGTCTACTGGGCATACTTAGCGAATTATGCGTAACATCTAATACGCATTTGGAAGTGTTCGTGGACAACCAAGCTTGTGTTGCCTTTAGTAAACATTCAATGAACCACATAAAGACGAAACTTTTTTTCTCATAAAACTGCACTTCTTTCCGGATTAAGTTGAACAGAAGATGACATTAACCTTTTTATCAACAGCAAACATGCCTGCCTGACGAAAAACTTGGGAAAATGTAAACCTGCATTTTCCCTAGACATTCTACCAGGAACCACCTAATTTGTAAGGCGGGTTGAGTTTTCCTAACTGAACTGGAGTTAATCGTTCTTATTCGGTTCAAACGAAAAGGTAACTTCCCGATTTTTGTAACAATTAGCTGATGAAACATGACCTTTAGTCATTGATTCCAGTAACTTTGTGCGGGTGATTTACCGTATATATTTGATCTGAAATACTACGGGAACTATCACTCAAATCTCATTAATTCACCCATTATTCAATTGTTTGTCGCTGCAATAATCTTGATAGTTGCGACATGACACATGGAAGCTTTTGAATTCCAAACAGCTTTATTTTTAGTTGCAAGTTGATTGTGGTTTACTTCTCTAATTTGTAAATTTACCAAACCTGACTTGTTCCTTTTTTGGCTTCAAGGCTTTATTCGACCTTAATGTTTTAGGACTTATGTTTTATTGGCTATGGCTTCTTCTAAGGGAAATATATTTTTGTCACCCCTTCCCTCCCGGGAAATACGCAAAAGGATAAAATTCCTTATTTTGATAACAATTTAGCTCAATGTTTTCATGGCATAGTTTCGTTTTCGGCTTAACGGGAGCTCAAATGTTGTCGGCTAAATTGCCGCTCGGAAAACGTTTTGAAAATTTAGTTTACGCCGGTGATTGTGTTGCCGGACCTGTTTTTCTCAAACTGAACATTTTTTCTGTAGATAAGTGAACTGACAGAAAGAATTTGCGATAAGCAGCAGTTGCTTTCTGAAATAGAAAACTATATGCGATCATTGCTCAAGAACCAAGTCAACGATGCAAAAAAATTCACTGAGCTCAAAATTTCGTGGAACTGCTTCTTGGTTTTGGACGCGAAAGAGAAATATGGCGAAGCCCTTCTCACGGGAAATTTTTCAGAGGTTTTGAAAAAATCTTTTTCGAAATCATTGGAAGTTTCGATTGAAGATGTCTGCTATATAACAGAAAATGGGCTAGTGAACAAAGAGTTTCGAAATTCACTTCTGCAGGACGTGGAGTTCGTTGAACTGCTTGCGAAGCTATTTCACGGCTGTTTTTTAGCAAGAGAAACTGAAATTTTGAAACACCTTGTGGTGGTGATTCGAAACATGTTCTTCGACATGGATATTGAGAACCCTGGCTGGATAGTTTACGAGGAAGCTCATCTGATAATCAAACGTAGTAACGTGCCTTCAGACTTGAGGAAAATCATTTGTGGATCAGATAACAAAGGCGTCAAGTTCTTCGCTATAGAGCTGGCCTCCTATAATTTCGTTGACTTAGATTTGGACGAAAACAAGGAGATCCTGAAAGAAATAAGCTCCGATTTAATTCAGTGGCTGCTTAAAGCGATTGACGCTCCGGGACCGGGAAAATCAATTACTATTCCAGGAACAGAATACCACACAAGCGCGTATAACTTGGTTTCGCTTTTGGCTAGGGTTAGTTACAACGATGACATCAAACTTGATTGCGTTAGACGTGGGCTTATTGAAAAGTTATTTCTGTTTATTCAATCGCCTATGGAACCTAAAATCTTGAGTGAAGTTTTGTCTATTTTTGACCAAATTTGCTTCGTTCAAAAGGAAGCAGAAATTTCTGAGATTCATCTAAACAGTCTGAAGAAGTTAGCGGGATATTTATCAGGTCAAAGTTCAGAAGTTGATCCGAAATTTGCTTGGATGAAAACCATGAGAAACGGTTTTGTTGAAAAAGCAGCGAAGAGTCTAAAGCTAGGCTTGAGTATCACCGAGCCTCAAGTTCCTATAGAGGCTAAGAATGTCAATGCGTGCTCGGGCTCACAGAATGAAACGGAAGAATTTGTAATGTTAAGTTATAATTGGGAATCGACGGAAGTTGTCGATGAGTTAGCGAATGCTATTCGGAACTCGGGGGTTCCAATTTGGAGAGACATTGAAAAAATGGTGAATTATGGAGATATTAATGATGGAATGGCGGACGCGGTGGAAAATTGCGGACTGTTAGTAGCTGTAATTTCAGAGAAATATAAGTTGAGTAAAAATTGCAGAAGAGAACTAGAATACGCGGATAACAGGAACAAACAGTTTATTTTTGTTAAGACAGATCCGAAATATGAGCCAGCGGCATGGCTGGGTTTAATGATGGGCAAAAAGATCTACTATATCGTAGATAAAAATGATGCGAAAACTTATGAAGCTTTGATTAAAGCAATTCAGAAAAGTTTGAATGTTCGAAACACGGAAACTGATCGAGAGACTTCGCCTCCCAAGCCTGTAAAGTCTTCGACCACTAAATTATTCACGCATGTTGAATACAAGGAATGGGTGCAGAACAATCCAGCAGTGAAGTTTCTGAAAAAAGATCAGAAGAAAAAGTTGTTTAACGAATTTGTCATTGCAGGAATTGTCGATCTGATCAAATCAGAGTCGCTAAGATATGTGATTGAGAAACTACAAAAGGATTTCGATCTGAACGCTTCGGAAGCAATGACTCTAGTCAAAGTATTAGAAACCAGTTATCCCTCTGCATAAATCAAAATAAAAGTTTGCATCAAAAGCTTTGGTTTGCGACCTTAAAAAAGAATTATATTTTTGGGCCTCTAAATTAAAAAATCGGCCACTAGCTTTTTTGAGCCTAAAGCGCAGCAGAGAAAGCCTTCGCTAATTGACAATATCGCGTGTGAAATAAGTATATCGTCAGAAACGTATATACTTTTAGTGGCAGAAAATTTCAGCCAAAAAAAAACGAGTATATCAGCAGAAAAAAAGAGCCTCTAAAAAATGTAAAGCAAAGCTTCAAGTTATTCGTGAAACTGGATTATTGAACACGACTGATTTAACTTCTCAGTTGTGTTCAATTCCATGTAAAATAAAAACTTTGTACAAATTATACCGGAACCTGAACACATAACTGAGTCACTTGAACTTGATTTTCGGAGAATTGTGTTGAAGTACAGGCTTTTGATCTCATTTGATGCTAAAATTCTATCGAATCAATTTCTCTTCAACTTATATGAATTAATTTGTTTAAAAAATTTGTAATTTTTTGTAAATCTTACTAAATTGAACAGCATTAATTTGTACTTAATAGATATTAACTTCCTTGCTTTCACCATTTGATGTGGCCTTCGAAGTAATCAGAATTTATTGATTCTCAATTTAATTATTATATTTTACATATTTTGGTTAGTAAGATCACGATTTTAAATTGCCTGGACTATGTTCAGTGATGCTTTTTTATTATTATAATCAGCCAGGAGCCGTGAGCAAATAGTTATTAATATGCAGGTATCTGATTGGTTGAATCCTGTGGTCATCGATTGTCTTGCATATTCAAGGTTTTTTCTTAGCACACGATTTCTGACGCATCGGCGGAAAATTTCGCTTCTTTCCGAATGTGCATAAACCAGCGGCAAGCTTGCTGACTTAATATAACAGCCAAAAGTTTTGTCATTTGAAAGAAATTTTCTTGACGTTTGTAGTTTTTTACACTTGCGATAGCAAGTGTGTTGCAACCGGGTACTAGACTTTTTACCCGTAAATAATTTAGTTTACATAATAGTTTAAATAATTTATTTTAGAGTACATTCATGCATTTTAATGCTTTTCTGAATGCTTCTAGGAATATATGCACTATTTTAGTTCAATTCAATTTCAGCTGCTAAAAGCTAGGTTAATTGCGCTCTCCCATTATGAAAGGGTAAAGGTCGCAAGCACGTAAAATTCTAGTTTGAAAGTGGAATTTAAGTTTCAGATTTCCTTGGAGAATAAAAAATTAACCTACTGATGCAGTTTTCTCATTTTGAGTTTATTTTATCAAAAATAGTTTCAATCATATATTCTTGACTTTTAAAAAGCTGTAAAGCCATGTATTTTAACTTTTAGAATTTGCAGTTTTTTTTTCTTCTTTACACTCATCCTCGTGCGTTCATAGACTCTTTGTCATCTGTCTGTTGGATATGTTTTAACAGACTATGAACGTTGTGAAGTCTTTTACATAGGTCATGAAGGTTTTTCTTTTTTTCAGTAAATGTTCACGATCAAATTTAATGTTTCGAGATTTGACTTGAATTTTTTAAGTTCAACTTTTTGCCTTTCTTAAAAGGGAGGCGAATTCCACTATCGATTGGAAAAATTATAAAGGACAAAAAAAACGTAATCGTTTTCTAATTTCCATTTTATTTTTCAGATTTTTAGCGAGCTGTGATAATTTTTCAAACTGTGATAATTTTAGTATAAAAGTTGCAATGCTGAATTTTCGTTCTAAGAAGTTTTAGGCCATGTAATTTGAAATTCGGCCATTGGAGTTTTTTCAAAAAGCAGTTTTTTCTGTTTCCTTGCGGCCATCGACTCTTTTCTAACTGTCTGCTGGCTATGTTTGTTTTTCATTATTTGGTTTAATAATTAATTGCGCGGCATTACTAGAATTTTTTTTCATAATGCACACTCGTTTTCGATGCTTTCCTGATTCATTCGATTTTTTCAACGTCCATTTTTGTGCTCTTTGGTTTTTCTAGTGTTTTTGAATCCATACTACAATTTTTTTAGTTTGCGAGTTTAGAGCCCTTATTTTTGTGTAAGAGTATTGCAATCGGTTACTAGACTCTTTTCCCGTAAATAACTTCTTTAACAGGACTCATTCATCTCCTGGACTCATTCATCTTTTGACTCGCTCAATTTCTTGAAACTTCAGATAAAACTGCTACATTTAAGTAATTTGTTAACTTCTGTTTTGGGTTGTAATTATCATTTTAAAAAGAATTTCTCAGTTTTTTGTAGGGTTCTCAGTCTCGTCATAGTTTTTCTTGGTTCACTTTCCGTTTTTGGTTCACTTTCCGTTAAAAAACGTTATATTTTCAAACATGCAAACAGTATCCTTTTATGTAATACCGACTTAGTCAACTGATATTGCGTAATTTCGAGGGCAAAATATTTTCGGTTGTTTTTGAAACGCGATTTTTAATCTGTTAGGGTTGTTATCGGTTTTTAAAAGCATGTGTTTTGTTCCAGTTTGAACAGTTTTTGCAATATATGATATATTTAAATGCGAGATTTACTATCTCGCCATGCTTAAGCTATTTCAACGTATTGTTTTTGCGTGTTTATTGAAAGAGTGCACATCAAGCTATTTCGTTTATTGCAATGGTTAAGATTTTTTTCGATTTTCCAGTTTGAATTCAGAGTTCATTTTAGCGAGGTAAAGATAAGTAGAGCCTGATAGTAGGTTGCTGTCTGGGTTTTCCCAGGGGTTACAAGTTTGGGCTCTAATTATGAATGCCCAAATTGTACAAGATACGACAATTTTTGTGATTTTTTCAAAAATTCTCAAAAAACTCAAATAACAAAATAATTTTCAAAACTTGAAGTTCCCAACTCTGTAGTTGGGTGGTGCTGTCAGACTTCCAATTTTTTTCCTAGTTTGAAAATCACAACGCTGTATTTGGGTACTGTAAGAGTACTTTCAGGAGAGTTGCAAATCTTGCGTTTGAACGCGACTGCTCAATTGCTTTTTGGTTTCCGAATTGTGACGTTTCTTAGTCTATCTTAACTTAGATATAAAAAACTTCACGAAATTTTATGGTGTTTCAAAATTTAAATTAAAAAACTGAAAAAACACTTTACAAAATATATAATTAACAACCCTGTAATTGGGGGCTGGCACAGTACTCACAGAGGTTGCGAAACCTGCCTTGAAATCTGACTGCTCAAATCTTGGTAGCTTTCGAGATATGACGTTTTTATTGCTTTAAAAAAAATTAGAAAAATGAAGTTTGAAATTTTGAAATTCCCAACGCTGTAGTTGGGTACTGTAAGAGTACTCCCAGGAGATGCAATTCTGGCGTTCAAATGAGACTGCTCAATTGCTTTTAATATCTGAAATGTGACGTTTCTTATTTAATCTTAACTTACATATAAAAAACTTCACGGAATTTTCTAGTTTATCAAAAATTAAATTGAAAAAACTTGAAAAACACTTTACAAATTTTATAATAAACAACCCTGTAATTAGGTACTGTCAGGGTACAATCAAAGGATGCAGATCTTATTTGCAATAAATGTGGTTTTTTATGAGTTATTAAAAATTCGAAGCATTGGAGGTGTGTTACACGTTAGTTTGCGTAATTTCGAGGGCAAAATCTTCACGGTTGTTTTTTAAACGCCATTTTTAATATGTTAGGGTTGTTATTGGTTTTTTAAAGCATGCGTTTTGTTCCCATTTAAACAGTTTTTGCAATTTGCAGTTTTTGTCTGCAAATTTGTAAGTTCACCAAGTGTGATTTTCAGTTCTTTTTTCTTAAGTTTTTTTTTAATCATGTAAACAGTTTCAGCTTATGAAATATCGACTTAGTTAATTGATATTGCATAAATTTGATGGAAAAATGTATTCTTATACGTTTTTATTCAGTTTGGATGCGTCCGAATACTTTATATAAAAACTTATGACTTTTTACGACAATAGTTTTGTTTTCTGCTTGACAGGTTTGGACCTAAAATTTGTCGCTCTTGTTCCTGCTCAGTGAATGATTTTTAATTTTTTAAGGCTTTTTATGAAGTGAATCTGGTATGGTACAAACTATTGTAGCTGAAATTTTTAAAATTTTCTCGAAATTTTGTTTGAAGTAATTTTTTGAACTTAATGTTTCAGAAATTTTTTTGACTTCTCTTCATTATTGCATTCTTTATCCTGTAGCGCAATGTGTTTTTTTGTTGCATCACAAGTCTCGCTGAGCTTTGCAAAACCCTCTGTGTGCAATTTTTTTTTTTTGCATCGCTAGTCAATTAATGTTGCGCAGTTTCAAGAGCGAACGGTTCTTACTGCTTTTGCCTGTTTCAAGAAGTATAGGTCGTAAAACTTTCAAAAAAATTTATAGCTGGAATATTTTTGTCCACAGTTTTGTTGTCGGCTTATCGAGCATCGACCCATTTTTTTTCGTCCGAGTTGTTTCTCGGTCATTGTTTCTCAATGTTTGTAAAGGCTTTGTATGAACGTCGTCCAAGACAAATGTATGCAATTTTAAAAGATAGTGTTTCAGACTTTTTCAGCTTACTTTTCTTGGGAAGAAGACTTCCTTCTTTTGCTTTGTATTTAATATCTTGTTACCCTTGCGATGTACAATGGTATTGCAATCGGGTACTAGACTGTTTTCACGTAAACACCTTTGTTCATAGGACTCATCTGAACTCCTGTTGGTACCTTGGTTCATATTGAGTTCAAGTTTCTTAGCGTCTCCTGCGCACTTAGCCTGGATGTAGCGATTACGCCTGGAACGGCAAAGGTCCTGGGTTCGAATCTGACCAGAACCTGATATTTTTTAATTAAAATTTTTCTGTGTCAAATAAAGTTGTTAGCCCAATATTTGGCTGCTTGTGTTTTGTCGGCTTAGTTATCACATCTAAGAATAGTTTATATTTGCTGTAAACAGTTCTCATTGTAGTTATTTTAGCATTTTAAAAATCCAGCCCAATCGAAGTTTCACTTTAACCTTGGTTGTAATTTAACCAACTCGATTTGTAAAATTTTCGTTTAAAAAAATCGTCTTTTTTCGGCTTTATTGGTTTCTGGCTTAACGACTAGTTTAACAAAATTAGCGAATCACTTGACATGCTCAATGCTCTTCACCTGGCATGTCTTTTAGCTGGCATGCTCAATTTCATGAAAAATTCAAATTTAACTACTGACTGGGGTACGGGGTAATTGAAACTTTTGTAAGTTTTTTTACATCAGTTTTTTTTCGGCTCAAGTGGTGTCTGCTCAAAGATTGTCGGCCTTTTTTCAAATTCGTAAGCTATGTTCAGTTGCTAGTTTGAATTTCAAATTTCCTGCCTGACATATTTGCGTAGAGTTCCTTTTTTTTTTATTTTTTCAAGTCGCTTTGGTAAATTTTACTAGAGAAACAACTAAGGTTTTGGGCAAATGTGAATTTTTGTTATTACGCATTTTGTCCGGCGTCAGTGTAAAAAATTCAAAAATATCAAAGTATTCAGCTTAAGCTGATCCCAACGTGTCCTTCATCGAGACATACGAAAATTTTGGATCACCTAGTTTTTTTCAAGATGTTTTTTTTTCGACATGCTTTTTTTGTAATTGTGTTATATCGCAAGTGGTCCGAAGCCCCGCTTCGTCTCTGTGTTTAAAATCTGTTTTTGCCCTCTTTTTGCAGCTTTTGAGGACCGAAAATAATTTTTGCGTGCGTGCTTGTATCCTGAGGTGAAAGGGGACTTTTTTTATTAGTTTGAATTTTTTTCACCTCGAGGGTTTGTGCTCAGGTATTATCGGATTTGTTACCGCTTGATTTTTTTGAAATTAAATCCAGTCAACCATCTGGCGCATTTGGCATAGAGGTAACACAACTGCTTGAGAAGGCAAAGCTTTGTAGGTCAAAGCCAGCCGGGACCTGTTTTTTGTGACTATCGTGCTTCTCTTTTTTTGTCGGCTTAGTTCCGTTAGACCGGATTTTTTTAAGGTTGAGCTTTTTTCCAAGCTGCTGTAACTCCCATGCTTGAAACCACAAAGCCCGGAAGTTCGATTCAAGTCGAGAATTGATTTTTTTGCAAACTGTAGATTTTCGGCCAATTTAGATTCTTTTTGTCACCTTAATTCCTCTAAAAGGACCTTTTTTGAATATTCGGCTTCTTTCTATCGATCCGAAAGCTCTTTATATAGTTTTCAATGGTAGATATATTATGTTTGGATCTTTTGGGCTTTTGTTGCAGTTTTTCTTTTTTTTTCAATTATTTTTTTTTTCGTTGGGTTTTAGTCATTCAATTTTGTATCGCAAGTGGTGAGAAGCTCGGCTTCCTTTCTGTCTAATACAATGTTTTAATTGTATTGCTAGTCAAATTATGTTGCGCAGTTTCAATGGTGATTTGTTTTCAATGCTTTTGCCTGTTTCAGGAGGAATGGTTCGTGAAAATTTAAAAAAATTATGGCTGGATTTTTTTTGTCTACCGTTTCATTTTCGGCTAATCGAGCGTCGACCCAAGTTTTTTTTGCCTAAGTTGCTGCTCGGTCGGTGTTTTAGACTTTATTCAGGTTAATTTTTGAGCCTACTTTTTTGGGAAAAAAGACTTCTTTCTGCTATTCAATATCTTGTTACCCTTGCGATAAGCAAGTGTATGCAATCGGGTACTAGACTTTTCCCGTCAGTACTAGACTTTTTTCCCATTCACTCATCTGGACTCCTGTTGGTACTTTGGTTCATAATGAATTCCAGTTTCTTAGTGTCTCCTACGCACTTAGCCTGGAAGTCGCGATTACGTCTGGGACGGCAAAGCTCCACGGTTCGAATCTGACCGGGACGTGTTTTTTTTAAACCGAAATTTCCTGTTTCAAATAAAATTGTCTGACTAATATTTTTCTTCTTCTGTTTTGTCGGCTCAGTTGCCTCATCTAAGAATCGTTTATTTTTGCTGTAGACAATTATCTTTGTAGTTGTTTTTAGTAATTTAACGTTTTGAGCGAATCGAAATTTGATTCTTACATTTATAATTTTTAAAAGCGTTTAAAACCTTTAACTGTGTAAGGTTTTATCTGATTTTGAAATAGGTAGTGATTGCTTTCAATTTTTTATTGGCAGCGTTTATTACTGTTTTCAAACACTCTCATGTTTCTTTTCGAACATTACATATGTTTCGCCTGTGTCCAATATAATTTAAAAGCTTCGCTATAGCTTGTAGTTCGATATTTGATATCTTGCCTATTAATGCCTTCTTCGGGGAATGTTTGCGACAGCAGCGAAGCAGAAAAGTGTCACTTACGTTTAGTTTCTTCGTGGTAGAGTCTTCTTCGGCTCTATTATTTACAGTCTCTTCAAATTATGGCTGTTTTATGTTTTTTTTAAATCGTGGAGTCCTATCTGGTTGCGGGGCGCCATAAAAAGATTTAGATTCAAGTCGCGATTTTGCGTGTTTTCTATATATATATAATCAACTAGTTATCATATCGTTCCTGGTGTTTTCAAAGCTTAATGGCGTCTTCAGTGAATTTAAATCGGTCTGCCAAAAATGGATGATACCAAACTGTAATATTAACAAAGGGAGGGAGGGCCTTTGGCTGATGAACGTTTTCAGTTTCTGAGAGAGGCTGAGAGCTCCCCCTAAATTGCTCCGGATCTCGTTGTTTCATAAACAATGAACAGAATGTTTTTTGCAGCCACTGCAAAAGAGATCTGCAGTTGAAAAAACAACGACTAATTTTCATTTGTTCATTTTTGCAATGACTCTTGAGACAATATTTAATAGAACCAGGCCTTTAATAGGCTTTAATTGATACTTAGCAGATAATTGGTCTTTTCAAAAGCTTTCATGTTTGGCTCGGTTATTTTATAAACGTAACAATGATTTCTGAGATTTGTACATGCCATCTTGACAAAAGATTTGATAAAAATTGCATGCGATCGAAGAGTGATAGTTTCAAACAGAAATTGGAATAAAAAAATTTGGAGGAAAACTTGCAATAGTTAAAATTTTAATCAAAATGCAATTTCGTAGTTGAACACCTGTTTGCACAATCATTTCTTAGTTTTTTAATGACAATGCGCTATATTGACAAAAGATTTGATAAAAATTGCATGCCATCGAATAGTGATAGTTTCAGAACAGAAATTGAATTAAAAAAATTTGGAGGAAAACTTGATATAGTTCAAGTTTCAACAAAATGCAATTTCGTATTTGAACACCTGTGTTTGCACAATCATTTCTGAGATTTTAAATGACAACATGCCATCTTGACAAAAGATTTGAGAAAAATTACATGCGATCGAACAGTGATAGTTTCAGATTAGAAATTGCAATGAAAAATTTGGAAGAAAACTTGAAATAATTCAAATTTTAATCAAGATGCAATTTCGTAGTTCAACACCCGTGTTTGCACAATCATTTGTGAGATTTTTAATGACAACATGCCATCTTGACAAAAGATTTGAGAAAAATTACATGCGATCGAACAGTGATAGTTTCAGAACAGAAATTGGATTAAAAAATTTGGAGGAAAACTTGAAATAGTTCAAATTTTAAACAAAATGCAATTTCGTATTTGAACACCTGTTTGCACAATAATTTCTTAGATTTTTTGACAACATGCCATTTTGACAAAAGATTTGATAAAAATTGCATGCGATCGAACAGTGATAGTTTCAGAACAGAAATTGGAATAAAACATTTGGTAGAAAACTTGAAATAATTCAAATTTTAATCAAAATGCAATTTTGTATTTGAACACCTGTGTTTGCAGAATCATTTCTTAGATTTTCAATGACAACATGCCATCTTGACAAAACATTTGATAAAAATTGCAAGCGATCGAACAGTGATATTTTCAGAACAGAAATTGGAATAAAAACTTTGGAAGAAAACTTGAAATAGTTCAAATTTTAAGCAAAATGTAATTTCGTAGTTGAACACCTGTGTTTGCATCGTGTATTTGCATCAGCCTGAGTTTGCATCATCATACAATTTCACCTGGAATGCGTTGATTCGATCTCAAAGAAGAAAAACAGCAAAAACTAAGAGGAAAGCTTAAATGATAATTGAGAACACTTGGAGAATGATTTAAGAGAAAGAATTGTTGGAAAATTTAAGTATAAAAATCCTCTAAAAGGAAAAAATAGGAAAAAAAGGCTTGAATTTTAACATTAAATGTAACGAATTAGTTTCAAATTATAATTTTCGAATATTTATTAAAAATTGTTTGATAGTTTAAAAGATACAAAATTATACAAAAACGCCGCAAAACAAAGCACAACAGAAGCAACAATTTTATACAGAAAATGAAAAACCAATAACTCTTTTTATTTTCGGAAAACTTAGACAGCAGAGCCAAACTTTTCAAACAGAACTCAAAGTGCTATTTGTATACGCTAGGAAAGGTAACTACGGAAAAAGATAGTAGAAACGTGTCTTCATGTGATTTCCTCAATGCAGTTTAAATTTTTCAAACTTTTCTATATCGACCGAACAAATTGTATCATATTGCGAAATCACATTGAAAATTCAAGCGATGTAAATCACAAATCGATATGATTATCGTCTAATTTTAACCTGCATAAATTTGATGAAAAAAAAAATCGCGAACACTCACAATGTCCTGTATTAATATCCGTTATTGTACTTTAGTACGTGTTAATACGCATATATGATATTGAGAGAAAACTTGCTAAAATGTGTACTCCCAGTATCACAGAAACGTTTGCTTGTACAAGTAACCAACAGAAACTTAAATGGCACACCTTTTTCAGGCAATGAAGTTTGAAACCGAAATCGCATATTACAACTTTATCAAGAACTGAAGGGCGCAAAAATTTTCATAATTTTCCAAGCTAAAAAATCGTTTAAATTGACTTAACGCAATAATCTGCTCGACAGAAGATAAATTATATCATAACGAAAGGCATGGAAAATCAATCAACTTCGAGAAACAAGAATAAATTACAAATTACTGAAAGCATGAAATCCCTGGAAAGAGTAGATAATGAGAAAAGCTGATCTGCTCTAAGTCTACCCTTGAAATTTTTTAAGAAGCTTTAAATGAGGTATGGTTTTAAACAATCACAAAAATGTAAAATGTTAGTGTGTTTTGGCTCTGCTAAAGAGCAAAAAACTTATCTCTACGGAAATCGAACCCCACGTGTCGGGCCGATATTGACGCTTGTTTCAGCTAACCCACATGCCTTTATGAAATCAAATAAAATAGAAATTGTTCATACCGAGATCACTATTTAAAATGTTTTCAAAATTTCCCCCATGTAACCACCTCTTTTTCCATCGCCCCTTACGTACCCCTTAACCGAGAATCTAACCCATGCTCCAGGGATCGGAGTGTAGTGTGTCACCTTTAGGCTATGAATAATTTGGAGTAAATGAAATTAATTAGTTCATTATGATTAAGAAAATTATGATCCGAAAAATTTCACATAAATTGGAAAGTAACGTTTTCTGTTATTTATTAAAGGTTACAAGGTACTAAAATATTTGGACTCAGGTTATTGAAGAGCTTGATAGCTCTGCAGCGTATGGATACATTTTTCACAGTAGTACAAAGGTTGTGATTTTCAATAAATTTTGAGGAGCTCTTCTAGTAACGAACTGAGTTTTCAAAAATTAAATCTCACTTAGATAGGCCTGCGAACGAATGTAATTTTTAAGTTGATCTGAGTACAAACTTAAGCTGTTTGATGATATGTTACGCGAACGCTTGATTTTTTGCTCGAACTATGAAAATGTCATCCGAAGCTTCACGTCTTTCACGGAAGTAGTTGATTTTTCTGATGAAAATTAGACTTCGTTTTAGTGAAGTTTAACTTCAGCAACTATAATTGTGAAGCACATGTGAATTTTAGGGGTAGTTTTCCATTTCAATGTGAATTATTTGTACACTTGGCAAGGTTTATCACAAGTTATTTGCATTCAGCCATTTTTTGAAAGCCGAATCTGCTTTTATATTTGTTACAGTACGTCTTAATGCGCTACTATTACTATCATCAGTGAATGGAAGCGTTCTTACATCTTAACAGGCTATTGACATATCATAAATGTAAATTAGGAACAAGACTGCTCGTATCAGGGCGAAGACCTGAATGTTCCGACTGCCTTTTAAGGTCTATGAAGAAAAAATAACATGAAAAAAATAAATGTATAAAAAAAGTAATTAAAATGAAACAAAAAACATGCCAATTAAAGTACAAAGTGACACATTTTGCTCCTAGTAACAAATCAATTATGGCAAATAAGCTTCCTTCAACTAATTTGGAACAATTTTAAGACGGATTAAATCTCCGCTTACGCGTTAATAGCGCGGAATATATCGCTCTTTAATTGTCCCAAATTGGCCAAAATGTCAACCTTTAAACCCCCATAATTTTACAAAAAATAGTCACAGGTGAAATTTTTTTCAAATTTAAGCTCAGGACAACAATACCTTTTGAATGATATTTTAAAAATTCCGTCAAAAATGGTGAGTTAAAAAGTCGAAATTTGTCTGAAGAAAAAAACACACCCGAGCACAAATTTTTTGTTACTTTCGTATCGAAAGTCGGAACAATAACAGTTTTCCATGTATTGAGCGCTGTGGCACCAATTTGAGCACACATTCGTATTTCCAGTTTTTGCTTTCTCTCCAATTTTGGCTTTCTATAGAAGCACACTAATATCTTACGATATATTACACAATAATTTTTTAAACTCGATATTATAATCCATGGTGTCAAATGCTTTCCTAAGATCGCGGGAATAAAATTAAATTTGTTCCGACTTTCTATACGAAAGTAACGGAATATTTGCTCGGGATGGTTTTTTTTTCTTCCGACAATTTTCGACTTTTTAACTAGCCATTTTTGACGGAATTTTTTAAAAATCATTCAAAAGGTAGTGTTATCCTGCGCTTAAACTTGAAAATATATTTCACCAGTAATCATTTTTCGTAAAGTTATGGGGGTTTAAAGATTGCCATTTTGGGATAATTAACGCGCGATATAATTCACGCTATTAACGTGTAAGGGGAGATTTAATCCGTCTTAGAAATCGTTCCTAATTGGCTGAAAGAAGCTTATTTTGCCATAATTGATTTGTTAGAAGGAGCGAAATCTATTGTTTTGTACTTTATATGGCGTGTGGGGGGATGGTTTTCAAAGAAAACAAATCAAATTTAATTAAAAAAAGTTTTAATTTTATTTTGTTTCATTTTTTTATGTTGTTTATGTTATTACTGCTCCATAAACCTTAAAGGCAGTCGGAATGAATATTTTTAAGTCACCTCGCTGGAGTATCTTGCTTATGAAAAATTTTTTTCGTGATGATTCGCTTCATGAATCAACTTGAACTAGTCCAAAGTTTTGTTAGCTTGATTAGCTTGCACAGGAAAAATTTCTTATTTTTTTTATGAACTGATTCATTCTAGTTTCATAGCTGGCTTAGGAAAGCTTAAAATTTTCGCGATTCAATTCGATCTTCAAAATTACTTGAACTATTTGAACTTGTTTAAAATTTAAGTTTTTCGTAGGCAAGACATTCAAGCTATAAAATATTTCAAGCTATTTTATACAACGACTAGATTTCGACTAGGTTCCTAAGCAAGGAAACTTTAAACTTGAGTTTTCTGTTTAGGAAACTTTAAACTTGTTCGAAACCGAGTCGTTGTATCAAATAGCTTGAGATATTTTATAGCTTGGATGTCTTGCCATAAAAAAAACTTTATTTTTTCGTGAACCGATTCGCTTCATGAAACAACTTGAGTTAATTCAAACTTTTGGTAGCGTGATAATCTTGTCGAAGAAAAACAGTTTTTTGTGAACTGATTCCCTCTATGAAACAACTTCAAACATTTCAAAAAATTCATTGATTGAATAGCTTGCAGTGGAAATTTTTTTTTTTTTGCAAAACAATTGGCTCAATGAAATAAATTGAAATAATTCAAAATTTCATCACTTGAGTAGCTTGCATAGGAAGTCTTCAAGTTTTCGCGCAACTATTCGGTCTAAGAAACCAATTAGACAAATTCCCATATTCTTCGCTCAATTAGCTCACTCAGAAAAATTTCATAAAACGATTCGGTGTAACAACCAACAACTTGAAATATTTCAAGTCAATCGCTTGAATGGCTTCAACAGAAAAGCTTCAGTTTTTCGCCATCTCATTCCCTTCATGAAATAACTTTTAAATGTTCGTTGCTTGAATAGCTTGCGTACGAAAACTTAAACTTCCTGGAAAAAACGTTTCGGTATAAAAAAAATTGAAATTTTTTCAAATTTTCATCGCTTGATTAGCTTATTAAGAAAAACTTTCAATTTTTGCGGATTGAATCGCTTCTTGAAATAACTTCATAATTGCAAAGTTTCCTAGCTTGAATAGCTTGCTTATAAACACTTGAATAGCTTGATAAGAACAAGAACCAACTTGTTGCGAGCCTATTGATCCTTGAAGACACGCTTGCCAGTTTTTTTAACTATCTGTTTGCTAAGTTTTTAACGTTGCATTACAAAAGTACTGGAATGCAATACAAAAAAAAAAACCCGTCTTTGGCTTTAAAATTTAAAGCTGCAATTTTTGTTTAAAATTAGCAAAAGTTAAAGTTATGTATGATTTAATTTAGAATAACTGGAATGGTTGACTTATTTTGGCACAATTGCAATAATTGATTGTATTTTGTCCATGTGTCCTTGGCACCTTTTCAGTATGGTTTTTTTTGAATTTCAGTCCGATTGCGCTCCGTTTTCTTAAGTGTTTATGTCTTTCCTACCAATTTCGTGACTGCAAGTGCGATCAGTGTAGTCATTTCTTGAAGCTTTTTTTTCTGTTTAAGTGGTGGCACTTCAAATTGTGCCACGCCCATTTCTTGCAATTTTCTACGATAATATCGTTCTACTGCCCTTGAATTCACCCGTGAAGTTTTTTTCGAATTAGTGAAGAGACGGTCGTTGTCCTTTTGCTCAATATGTGATTGGTATTTTTAAAAAAATTAAAAAATTGCAAAAAAAAGATCAAGTTTCTTTAAAATTTTTCAGACAATGAGCATGACAAGAAACTTGATTATTCCCGACTATGAATAATGTTAGAATTGTTTATGACAAGATTGGTATACATGGGCCACCTAAATGAACTGTCTTCGTGCTATTTAGTGTGATGTCTATAATCTTGAATGTAGCTGAGAAAAATGACGCAGCTAAGACTATCTCATCAATTCTGAGCAACGGATCTGCTTCTAACAATGCGGGTGCGAGCACCTACAACAGAGTTTACCAATTCCACTATGATAATTTCAGGTAGGTCTGTGCAAACATGTTTCCCCAGAAGATATTTTTCTAAGAACTCGAATGGTCCGTTGGTGAAGTATCATAATTGAAGACAAAAAATCGAACTTGATGTTTTTTTTGTAGGCTTAAATTCTAGTCGAGAGCTTGACTTTTTGTGCAAACAACTTTTCTTACAAAATGTTCTGCTCAGTTTTTGCTGCTGCTCAAGAGATACTAAAATTCTTCAAAATTCAAATGATACTACTTGGTTCATTTGAGTGGTAGTAATCAATTTCTTCAAGTATATTTTTATAAAAATAAAATGTAGATTTTTTCGTGCTTCAAGTTTTCGTCGTAATTTTTGGCGGCTGGTTTACCAGTTCTTTTCCAAAGCATACGTTTATTTTTTTTAATTTTTAATTCAAACAGTTTTTGCTATAATTGAAAATTGTTCTTTAGTTTGTAAATCCACCAAATGTTGATTTTTTTTTGGTTAAACGGGTTGGGCTTATGTTATATCGGCTAAGTCAACTTATGTTGCGCAGTTTCACGGGGAATTTTTTTGAATGCTTTTGCCTATTTCAAGAGTTCGTTAAAATTTTGATTACAGTAACATTTTCGGCTTAACGAGGGTCGACCCAAGTTTTTTTAGCCGCTCAGTCTTAATTTTTACAGTATCCATCAGCGTAGTGTATTAGTACAAACCGTCTTTTTTTTCTAACCTAACTCTCAAAAGTGTTCATTAAAAGTGTTAACTTCTTTGGTGGCACTTCTGCTAAAATCACGATCTGTAGCAGTAGAAATTTCATAGCATCTGTTTTTTTTTGCTGTTTTGTGGCTAGTGTTTGTGATTTGTTAAGCGTTCGTGTATGTGTGGTTAGTGCGTGAGTTGTTATCTCTTGGTCGTAGTAGGTTGCAGTTCGAATCCGAGTCGTATACTAATTCGAGGCTTATTTCTACTTTTTTTTATTGCACTTTATAGAGCTGCTTTTTGTTGTGTTCTCGCTAGTATTTGCGAAGTGAAGCTTTGCCTCTGTGTAATGCTTGCTAAGGATATTTTTGAACCTCATCCAAGACAAAGTTATGGCCTTTTTGTATATATATTTTTTCGACTTTTTTCAAGTGTTTTTTCAGCTTAATTTTTCAAACAAATTGACTTTTTTTTTCTTTTGAACATATTGTAGTGCAATGCTTTAATTGTATCGTAAGTGTTGCAAAGCTGCGCTTCGCCTCTGTGTTGATGTGTCTTTCCCGAACAAATGTTTTGAAAAAATTGAGTTGTTTGAAATAGCTAGTTCAAAAAAGTCGATGAAAGATGATACTTGCAGACCAAAAGTTTCTGACAACAGTAATTTATGCTCGTGTTTGGAGACGATCAACGCGACAATCTGTTACAATAAATGATGTTTGAGAAATGAGTTATACTTATTCTCAAGTAACTTATTCCTCTAAGTAACATTTTTTTAAAACTAATTTAAGGATAACATTTTAATGATAATTTCTTTTTGCTGAAATTTGCTAATTATTTGTATAGGTTGTGGTGGTCTGATTACCCTTGCGAGAAGCAAGGGTATTGCAATCGGCTATTAGACTTTTTCCCCGTAATAATTAACTTTGTTCACAGGACTCATTTCATCTCCTGGACTCCTTCATCTTTTGACATGCTCAATTTCTTGAAAATTCAAATAAAAGTACTGTAATTTAAGTAGTAATTAGGTAAAGCCGTTTGAGGTTAAAAATATTTTGTGTAAAAATTCATCTATTTTTTCGGAATTGTGGTTTTCGCCCTAGTTTCTAGCGGTTCTTTTCCGTTTTTTTTTTTGAAACGCCATTGTTTAAATCTGATAGGGGCTTTTTGGCTTATTTCTTAGAGCATTTGTTTTGTTTCAATTTAAACAATTATTTTTATTACTATTGAAAGTTCAGTAATTTGTAAATTTACCAAGTCTGATTTTGGGTTTTTTCATTTCTTTTTTAAAATGTTTAAACAGTTCCTGTTTGATTTATTAAACAGGTATTATGAAAACGTTTTTTTTTTCCAGATGAGATCTGGTTTTTTTTTTTTTTTTTTTTTTTTTGAGACGCTTTTTCGAAAAATTCGCTTTCCCAAAAAATTACTCGGCAGATTCTCATAAAAGTGGTACCAAGGGATTCAGTAGCGTTTCACCTACCTGCCTGCATGAAATTTAGGGCAATTTTTACCCTACCCCACCCCCTACGGTCTTAGAAAAGCTTCACAACTCGGTACTTTTTTCAGTTTTTGCCCATTTTTTCGGAAATTTTCGATTTCCTCAAAAAAAAACTACCCGTCCAGATTTGGGATTAAGGGTTTAATCGATAGACCAGGTTGTAGGAAACTCCCATGCACAAGCGGCTGGTCCCTAATTTGCTTAGGGGAAGAGCTATAGACTTAGGAAAAGTCACTTTTTTGATTTTTTTGCCTATTTTTTCGGAAATTATCGATTTCCTCAAAAACTACCCATCCAGATTTGGGATTAAGGGTTTAATCGATAGACCAGGTTGTAGGAAACTCCCCTGCCCAAGCGGCTGGTCCTTAATTTGTCTCGGGGAAGAGCTGTACACTTAGGAAAAGTTTTTTTAAAAGTTTTTTGGCATTGGAACAAAGGTTCAATATACTTATTGTGTGTATTTTTTAGACAATGGAATCCGCTATGCTTACGTTTTCATCAAAAATTTGTATAACGTTTTTTCTGAAATAACCAAACAGGTCTCTCCAGCTTCCAGCTGGGCCCCTATTGTCTAGGGAAACACCTATGGACTTGAAAAGTTCCCTTATGAAAACTTTTTACCAAAGCGTTACCAATGAATGCATAAGCTTCTCTTTCACTTTTTTTGCGTAGGAAGGGCGCTATCGACTTGAGAAACCTAAAATTTTAAAACAATTTTAAAATAATCAATATTAAAATAATCAAACAGGTCTTTCCAGCTTTCAGCTGGGCCCCCTAGTTTCAGTTTATGTTTTATCGGCTTAGTCAACCTTCATTGCATAAGTTCGAGTGCAAATATATTCGCATGCGATTATGTGTTCCAGGTTGGATGGGTCGTAAACATTTTAAAAACTTCATGAAGTTTTTTTTGACAACAGTTTTGTTTTCGGCTGAAATAGGTTTCAACCCAAAATTTGTTGACGCTCGGTAATTGATTTTCAATTCTTTTTAGAGCTGTTTATGAACTTTTCTCTATAAAACCAAAAAATTTTTGTTGCTATTTTTTTTACCTTTTTTCAAGTTATATGTTCAAGTAATTTTTTTAAACTATTTTTTTTAATAGAAATTTGCCTTTTTGTTATTTTTTTTTCAAACTGATGTCTTAAGTAAAAACACTGCATTACTCTTTCAGCTGTTTTCAGTGACTTTTAAAAGGTCTAACAAACCACCACAAAATGACTGATTTTTGATTGAAATAGAAAAAATTGTCTCTAAGCTACTCTTTGTTTTTTTTTCAATGGCTCATTGCATATGTATCGAATGAACATCTGAGTCTAATTTAAGAAACGCTGTTTTACATCTTTATGATAACACCGGCCGTAGCTGTTTTGTAATCAATAACAACTGTTTTTACATTTTACAGCCAAGTCAGTTGTTAGAGGTGACAATCCTGCTGCTGTTTGATGCAACTGCAGCTACTGATATGAGTGGTCTTTTCGGTTACACCCCCCTAAATTGATAAATTTGGCAATTCAAGTTTTGAGTTGAAATTGAAGGCGCGAAAGCGAATGAAACAAACAATTGAATACCACTCGCGTGCAATTAGCAGCTGCTCGATTAGGAAACAAAAGTATATTGCAAATTTATCACTAGATTTCCTAATCGAGCAGCTGCTAATTGCTTGCGAGTGGTGTTTAAATGATTGTTTGTTTTTAGCTTTGGCGCTTTCAATTTCATCTCAAAATTTGAATTGCCACTTATATCCAATTAGGGGGTGGGTGTATAGCCGCAAAAACCCGATATGAATACTGTCACCTCATTATTGTTCCGACTTTCGTAACGAAAGTAACGGAATATTTGTGCTCGGTGTGGGTTTTTTCTTCAGAGCTCCTGAGCTCAAATTTGAAAAGATACTTCCCCTGTGATCATTTTTCGTAAATTTATGGGGGTTTAAAGATTGCCATTTTGGCCAATTTGGGACAATTAACGCACGATTTATTTCGCTCTAGTAACGCATAAGCGGAGATTTAATCCGTCTTAGAAATCGTTCCAAATAGGGGGATGGTTTTCAAAAAAAATCTCGTGTTCTAATTTTAATTTCATTTTAAATTTTTAACTTATTTTTTTTTCGTGTTATTCTTTGCTCCATAGAACTTAAAATGGAATTGGAACATTAAGGGTCTCGCCCTGATACGAGCAGTCTTGTTGATACAGGTCTTACATACATTATATTTTTAACTGTTTTTTGAAGGGAAATCGTTGTATATAGTTTTGCAAGATTTCAACTTAGGTTTTTCAAAAAAAAATTTGAAATTGTTGACGTGCTAATATCCGGAGCATCAAATTTCCTGACTTTGAATTATTTCTTGATTTCTTTATAAAAGAACAGTAGTTTCTGTATATTTCGATTTTTCTCAAAATTATGTTGATTTTTTTTTTTTTTCATTTTCATTTTTTTCATTTTCATGATCCCCCTCACCCAAAAATAAGTTTTTAGAAAATTATTTCAAATATGGCTATGTGCCTATTAAATGTGAAAAATTAACTATGTAGCGTAACGGTTTCAAAAAGAATGGCTCAACAAAACTGGATGATGATAATGTTCTCAATGATTTTGCATTGGCTCCAGGTCTGAACAAAATGGGAGGACATCAAGTGTTCAAATGGTGTTCACGAGTGTATCGGGACATTTGTTGTCGGTGGAGTTTTCACAGCAGCAGCATAAGCAGTGGAAGAACTGTCGACCGGCTGATCTATTTCAGGTACTTTCCAAAAAAGTCATCTTAATCTTTCAAGTGAGGATGGTGATGACATTTTTTGACGTTAATAGCATAATTTCTAATTATTTGTTCAATATTATTCCTGATGGGGGGAATGAAAAATATAGCCTCTTACTGCCCACAGCCCTGAAAGTGTTTGCTTTGAACTAAGAGGAGATCCTCTTCAACTCCTACCTCAGAAAAATTGCTCAAAAAAGGAATTTTAAGCACATTAAAAAAATGAAAACATTTGAAGCCCCTCTCTGAAAATTCTGGATCCCTTTGTCTTCATTTATACTACTCTTAAAATCAGTTCTCGTAAGCGATCAAAAAGCATCTGAAGAGTGGCAGTCCCCATTGTCAATCGGGCGTCGATTATTGTCTATCCCACTAAGTATGGGTGCTATATAAGTAACAGTTGTGGATTATGAAGCTGCTAAACTCAATGTAGCGGCTATTTTGTAAAGAAATGATAGGAATCAATTTTGAAACTTGTGGCTTTACTATTGAAAGTAACGTAGTAAAAATTGAGTTTTACAAGAAGAGTTTAAGACCGTGGAGAAAATAAATTAATTTGAATTAAAACGCAAGTGGATGATTGTTGATTTTTAGGCCCCAGTGGATCGGTTTGTTCCAGACAACATGAAAAACGTGCAGCGAAATCTTGAAAACTTGGTGAGAAATGCAACATTGTTGGTTTTATGGACAGATTGTGATAGAGAAGGTGAAAACATCGGCTTCGAAGTGTTGCAAGTTTGTCGCAACATAAAGTCTAGCATCCCTGTCAAGCGGGCTAGGTTCTCGGAAATGACGCCGGCTGCAATTCATCGTGCAGTCAATAATCTGGTGGCCCCGGACGAACGTCTCTCGGAAGCAGTTGAATGTCGCCGAGAGTTGGATCTCAGAATCGGAGCGGCTTTCACGCGGTTCCAAACTCTCAGACTTCAGAGATCATATGAGCAGTTGTGCAATCAGGTATTAAGTTATTCTTGCTGGATTTTTGATTCTTGAATGCATATCAGTGCAAATCTATAAAAACACAATAACAGTTTCTGGTCACGTTTTTTTGAAAATCTATCAAATTGGCAGATGAATATATGATATTCATTGTGTTGGGCGATACATTGTAGCCTTTTTATTAAAATTTTTTCCATTTGCGAGAGCAAGTGTCTTGTAATAATCGGGAACTGGGCTTTCTTTTTTCCCGTAAACTGTTTTCATTTAATTTTTTAAGAAACACGCGCAGATGCTGGCCCGTCTAAGTCATCAACTAAATATCTTTGTTCCTGTTGCGTACATATTATTTAAAGATTTTCATTGAAAAAAAACATGGTTTTGTTTTTCGGGTTTGTGGTTTTGGTTTCAGTTTTTGTTCGTTTTCTTAGTGCCAACTTTATTTATGTAGCACAGAGTGGTATTTAGTGGAGTTTTTCAGCAAATGATCCGACGGTAATTAATTTGCATCAGGCTTTCAAAAAAAGAATGAAATATTTTACGGCAAATTTTGACTTTAAAACTAACGATTTTGAATCAGATTTTGGAAATTATTATTTTTGGTTTCCTTGATACCATTTTTTCTATTAATGCATCGAAAGTCTTGCGAAGCTCTGCTTCGCCTCGGTGTTAAAGCTGCGACTTGTAAGATTTGTGAAGCCAACAGATAGAGTTCGTTGAATGTTTTCATAGGTAATCAGTTTTGGACCGTGTCAGTTTCCTACACTGGGCTTTGTGGTGGATCGATGGAGAGAAAGAAACGAATTTGTACAGGAACCATTCTGGAAAGTCCAGGTTTGCAGCCATGTCTAATTGAAGAGAGCGAGATTTAAATAGAGTGAAACTGTAACTAAAATTGAACAATAAGAACAGTTTTTTTCCGAACCTAACTCGGTAAAGTACATGCTGTTTTTGTTCCGACCACTCGAAGAGTGAACCGGACTTTGGAGTCGGGTCGGTTTTTTCCAGCCAATATTGATTACCTCAATCAAGGAAAGCACGTAAGTGGTCAAATGTGGTATCTTTTTGAAGCCTTCGAAAAAGTAATTTCGAAAATATTGTCTATGCCGATAAAAACTGTTCTAAATGTTTTCGATTTGCAGACACTGTTAGTTGAACTTGGTGAGAGGCACCCAATTTTAAATTTACCAGAATTTTAACGATAATATTTAATCATATCTGCTGCTCCTTTTTTGTTTTTCACCTAATTCAATCGATCTTTCTGGAAAAAATCAAAAGTACATTTAGGCAACGAAAATTGCAAATACTTTTTTCTAATTTTGATACTTTTTCTATTTTTTATTTGTTTTCTGAAATCAATTTGGTTGGATTATGTGCTACTTGCAAAGCAACCGGCTATCCATGTTTGCTTGAGTTTTTTGGCATCGTGTATTATTCCTCTGGAAGTAACTGTGATACAGAGCTGAACTTCTGATTTTTTGTTCCGACTACACTAAACCCTAGGTTAGGTTTTTCCACGCCAAACCAGATACCTGTTTTAGTAATGCGAAATGTTTTAGTATAGCAAAACTAATAATGTTTTAGTATAGCGAAACTGATAATATTTTAGTATAGCGAAACTGATAAAGAGAAAAAGACTTTAAAGTTCACATAGCTTCAATTTATTTTTCATATCCGAGTTTAAAAAACTCATTTTTCTTTTGCCTTGAGTTTAATTGTTGATTTTGTCAGACTTTTTCCGACAGTTGGAAATTTGTGTTCTATTAAGAGTTCACTGTTTTCCAAGATAATTCGCATATTTAAGTTTTGTAAAAGCATAGGTATATAATATAAGCTAAACTACAATCAATGCTGAGAATTTTATTCAAGCTTTTGTTATCTTTTTAAATCTATTTTCTGAAGGACTTTAATGAAGCTTTAAAGTGAACATGTTTTCCACTTGAGTTCCATTTTTGCAGCAGGTTTTGAAAATTAACATTAGAGTAATAAATGCTTGCTATTCACTGTTCCCATAAATGCGTTGTGCACTCGATGCTTTGATCTGACTCATAAGTGATTTCGACTTCAATTGGAGCATTACGCTTAATAACAAGTTAATAGAGGTGAGTTTTTGTTTTTAAGTATCAATGAACAAATTGAAGACCCTTTAGGTCGTGCACTATTTTCAAGAACAAAACTTTAGTTTTGATCACGCTCAAATTTGGTTTTTTTTGTTCCGACTATTGAAAATGCAGAGGAACTTTGTATTCGGGTGTGTTAGTTTTTTTTGTTTTCCACGCAAAATCAGGTACCCTAATTAATCATTAGAATGGGTCGCGTGATATATCATATCAAAGCCCTTTCAGTCGTAATTGAAACGAAATGTAAATTTCTCAGCTTCGAGAAAAACCCGTTTCAAATTTTTGATCATGTTTCGAGCCATTACAGTGGTCGAGCAATTTATGCTTAATTTGAGCCGTTTACAATATCTTATGTGTGCTTTAATTTAGTTTTTTCTAGGAAAATAAGTTTTTGGAGTTTTCTAACGCCATTTTGGGAATCAAGAATTTCGAAAATTCAAAAAACGTCTGCATTTTTTAAATTTTATTTTTCGATTTTTGTTTTTCTAGTCATTTTTTTGTTGTTTTTCTTTAAAAATGTGTTGTCCAAATTGCTTATTTCACTGTGACTGTCGAAATTGCCTAAGCTCTTGTTTTTGGTTCAGATTCTTTTATCTCAGCAATCAGAAAAAACGACACCAATTTTAATTTTTTTGTTGTTGTATTTGGTCGGGTTATTCTGTTGCACAGTCACAGGCTATCCTTGTTTTTCATTGATACGGCCAATTACGAAAATGCAAGTAGAGTGAAAAAATTTAACTGACTTTAAGTTTCGAAATTAGTTTTTAATTTGCAGATTTCGGATTAAAACTTTTTGACGCCTTTTCTCGTACTGGGCTCATTTTTAAGAGCTGAAGGCATTGGAGACTCTTATATAGGGCCGGATTATTTTTTTAGGAAAATGTCTTAAGTTGTTCACGCTCAAGTTTTCTGTTTCGTGGTTGCACTTCTGATTTCTTTTCTTAGGATTTTAGACTTACGATTTTAATTTTCAAATTAAATTTTCACCCATTGATCCAGATTGCTCAAATTCGCTTAATTGTTTTCCATAAAAACGACAGTCAGAAATTGTTCTCGAAATTAATTTAAACTTATTACATATTTTCTCATCTCATTTGTTAGAACAGTGCGCGAACCCAACCCCATAAAATTAGACATGGCCATAGGTTACGCATAAAAGTGATGGGCAAAACGGCACGCCCAAATTCCACGTGGACTTCAACTGGAATCGAGTCAGACTATTCGACGAAATATTTGTTGAAGTGATCTGTGACGAATGTAAAGAGGCAAATTTAGCAACTGTAACTAAAGTCGAGAACAGACAAAGACAGAAATGGAGACCTGTCGCACTGGATACAGTTGAACTAGAAAAGGCAGCTTCGAGGTGGCTCGGAATCAGCGCCAGGGAAACTATGTCAATTGCGGAAAAGTTATACACCTCGGGTTTTATATCTTACCCAAGAACAGAGACTAATATTTTCCCGAAGAATTTGAACCTCGTGCCTTTGGTTGAAATGCAAACAAGCGATGGTCGGTGGGGGAGTTTTGCTCAACGAGTTCTGCAAAACGGACCCAATCCCAGAAATGGACAGAAAACTGACAACGCTCATCCGCCTATACACCCGACTAAGTATGCCCAAAACTTGTCGGGCAACGAAACGAAAGTTTACGAATTCATAGTTCGTCACTTTCTCGCCTGTGTTTCTCGCGACGCGATTGGCCACGAGTGCAAAGTTGAAATCAAAATAGCCGAGGAGAGTTTCCACGCGAGCGGGTTGTCAATCAGCGAAAGAAACTACCTGGAAGTTTATCCGTATCATTATTGGGGTAATAAGAACCTGCCTACTTATCAAAACGGGCAACAATTTGTACCGACGTCTATAGAGGCGGTAGGAGGGAGTACCTCGCCACCTAATTTATTGACAGGAATCTTTTCTTCTTTCACCCTAATTTGCATAATTCCAGTTTCAAAGGATATTAATGTAATAATTGAGGTTTCTGTGATTCGCAGAGCATCTAGGTAAAAGTGTAGTACTTAATACGACCAGCGGTTGGTCTAGATGTTTCTCGTGGAAGCAATTTTTTTCAAGTCGGCCAAATTGAGCTCTCTCAAAGCGCTCTAAAAACCCTTTTATGCCTAACTTTCTACGCCCTAGGCGAAAAAATTAGTTTTTGGAGAGTTAACAAAAATAGCACATTTTTACGTATCTCGCCTTAGTTTCGAATCGCTCATGAATGGTTTACGTCGAAAGATTCATTTTTTCGGTGAGCGCTATTAGAGCTAATGTATATTGGCTCCAATTAAATTAATGCATATTTGGCAACCGGATTTATTAAATAATTTCGACGGGGGGGGGGGGGGGTAAACACTCTCTTCGTTCCGCCTCTTTGTCACGTTATTGAGAACGGCGAACGTATTGAGAACTTTTTCTGTCACCATTCTAAATCAACATTTAATGTGAAAGGGTAAAATATGTTTTAAGCGTTTGAAAATTGAAGGCGGGTGGAAGAAGAAAAGGAACATTGACAGAAGCTGATTTGATTTCGTTGATGGAGAACCATGGCATAGGCACAGATGCCACACATGCGGAGCATATTGAGAAGATTAAGACGAGAGATTACACGGCAGTCGTGAACAGACAATTCCATCCTTGTCCTTTGGGAATCGGTCTGGTGGAAGGATACGAAACTATAGGTACACTAGGCGATAGATTTCAAGTAGTAGACCTCCTGTGCTATAAATTGGCTTTGAAATTTAAAACAAAGGAATGATACAGAAGGGAGGAGCTATTAAATAGTTTTAAAAAAGCCAATTTTGAATGATGTAATTAAAGAAAAACGAATTATTGGAGTTGGTGACTCCATAGTAAAATTTTCAATTACCAAAATGTAATCTTAATGGAGAAGTAAATCAGCATAATTGGTCATGTGTCTGATATTAGAATATTTGCCTTTGGATCTCAACGAGCAACGTTTGTTTAGTTGGTCTACTTTTAAAATCGATCGTCTACAGGTGAGCGAATGAGTAAACCTGAACTTAGAGCTGAAATGGAAATTGATTTCGAAGCTATTTGCCAAGGTCGAAAAACTCGAGAACAGGTTTTGAGAACCCAAATAGCAAAGTATACATCAGCGTTTAGTGCCCTAGAACGAGGAGCAATTAAACTTGAAGATGCTATTCGAAAATATTTTGGTATCAATTCTCAAACTGGGTCAACGCATGGTAGCAATGATGGCAGTAGTTTTAATAGCAGCAGTAATGTTAGTCAACAATCAGAAGCAGTAATGAAGTGCAATCGCTGTTCATCTGTTATGTATCTAAAACAAAATCGACGAAGAAGTCACCCAGAAAGTCAAAATAGTTCCCAAAATCCGTTCTGGGAAATCGTATGTGACGGATTTCCTAGCTGTAATGCAAGTATAAACATTCCTAATTTCGCAACTTCAGTTGAAGTTTCACGAACTAAATGCTTAAGATGTAGTGTTCCTAGTAGCGACTCGGAGTTACCAAAGTTGTTAGAATTCCGATTCAAACCGAATTCTGTCCCGCCCTATTTTGGTCTGGAGTATTCAGGATGTCTAGCTGGCTGTAATTTGGACCTTCTTAATCTTTTCCGAGAAACCTCAAATTCTGGGAACCCCAATCGTTCCGGGAATGTTATTAGTTCGCTTGGATCAAGTCATTTTTCAGCTGCGTCGTCGGCAGCGAATATGTCTCGTGAATCTGAAAGAACTTCGAATTCGTTCAATCGGGGCTCGAATATTAATTCAAGAAATCAAGGACGCACAGTTACAAGTCGAGTTAGAGCTTCGGCGAATCAAAATAGATCGCGAGGTCAATCTACGAGTAGTTTTAGAAACAGTTCGATACCTAGGAGAGGATCCCGAGGATCTGCAATGTCGAGGGGTTCCAGAGGTTCAAGGACACCATCGGGACCTTATCGTGGTGCTTCGACATCAAGTTGGAACCAGTCACAGCAAGGACCGGGTTCTAATGTAATAACACGTGATTATTCAACAAATGGGAGTCAACCAACTCCAGGAGTAGTTCCTACTATGAACTGTCTTTGTGAGCAGCAAGTGGTCGAGAGGACAGTGAGAAAAGAAGGTCCGAATCAGGGACGATTATTTTATTCATGCGCTTCGAGAGGCTGCAATTTTTTCTTATGGGCTACCGATAATCCAAACTAGCTATCTACAATCGTCTCTTTTTGATGGTACAGCTCAATAGTTAATATTAATGCTTCGAATCAAAAATTAAGTGGGGTTCTTTTATGACAGATAATTTGAAAGACAGAGAGTGGCTTTAATCGTTCACCAAAAATTTATTTACCCTTGCGATAAACAAGTGTATTGCAATAGGAAGCTGGACTTTTTTCCCGTAAATAACTTAGTTTACAGGACTCATCTGGACTCCTGGTGGTACCTTGTTTCATAATGAAATCAATTTTTTCAGTGTCTTCTGCACACTTAGCCTGGAGATAGCGAATACGCCTGGCACGGCAAAGGTCCTTAGTTCAAATCTTACAAGAATCTTTTTTCGGCCTATTTTGTGTCTGCTTATGTTTTGTCGGCTTAGTTGCCTCATTTAAGAACCATTTTAAGCTGTAAACAGTTTTCAATGTTGTTGTTTTAAGTGTTTCAGCATTTTAACAATTCGACCGAATCGAAATTTGTTTTTTTTTTTTGTAGCATATCAACTCGGTTTGACAAAAATTTTTTTCTCCTGTCAGCTTAATAAGTTTCGGTTTAATTTATATCGAAATAGTGGCCTTTTATTTTGTCGTTTGGGGATTTAAAAGTTTTTGTGTGCGCGTGTGTGTGTTCTGAGGGGAAAAGAGACCTGTAATTTTTTAATCAGTTAAGATTTTTTTGAGTTTTTTTTGGCATGAAAGGTTGCTGCTCAGGTATTTTCGTCTTAGTTACCGTTTGAATTATGAATTCAACTTCAATCAACCATCCGGGGCATCTGGCGTAGAGTTAATACAATGCCTGAACCTGTTTTGTTTTTTCACACTGTTTTTGTGCTTTTTTGAACTATCGTTCGTCTGTTTTTTTTCGTCGGCTGACTTCCCGTAGCCCGACTTTTTGAGGTTCAGCTTTCTTCCAAGTTCCGGTGTAGATATAGGGGATTGCTTCGAGATTTACTTCTATCCACAATCCCGAAAAGGTTAAGTTATTGGCAACGATTTTATACTGTATTATGTTACTTGCTCCTTTTTTTACTGCTTTTAAGGCTGTCTCGTCTGCTCGATACGATCGCAAGAATTCCCAATGGTAATTAAATTTATATAATGTAAGTCCAAATACAGAAGGGTCCAAATAAGTGGCCAGAAGAAAATCTAATAATCTAATCAAAAGGAATGGGTCCGCGATTTATCAGCTCAATTGCCTAATTACAGTTTAACTTTAAAATAATTCAACCTAACTATTTTTTTTCTTTCTCTCTAGAAAATGTTAATTAATTACTTGCACACAGTAATTCCACTCAGTTACTCAGAGCGACCCGCTGAAATTAACAGTGTTTCTACGGATCAATAGGAAATTTAACGAACCATATATCTACTGACTTCGCAATCTCTCGTTCCGGTAATTGTTCTCTTACTAAATGAGAACCAACTATAATGTAGCTCAGTACCAATTGTCCTCCCTCTACCAATGAGAACCAACATTCCGCTCTAATAGCGCAATTGTTCTCTAGCTTACAATGAAAACTCAAGTTTTCCAACTAGTAGCTTACTTTGTTCTGTCTAAGGGTAGTCTATCCGTAACTTTTTTTGCTATGTTTGTCTCTTTGAGTTTTAGCCATAGTTAGAGTTATGCTCGTCCCTATAAGTTCTGATATTTACTTCGGTACCCCTTTCGCAATGTCTTAACTGAATTCTTCTTCTGACGACACAAGTCCTAAATTCCAAGTTCATTATTGGTATCTGTAACTAAGTTGTGCTAATATCAAGTCCAATTTGACCTCCAAACGAAGCTATGATTAATTAACCTAAGGTCTCCGAAGGTTTTTATTTAATTATCTTATTAACGTTCCGACCTCCCGGGGCAAGAACAAATTCTTTCATGGGTAACTGATTCATTTCAAGCATCTAAATTCCAATCTATGCTCTTTTGCAATCCCGACCAAGCTATTAGGGGAACGTAATTCTTTTATTAGGAGTCAAGTTGGGCTAAAAAGTCACCTCCGGGGAGCTAAGTAATTATCCCTCCCATTCATGTTTTTTAGGAGGCCTACTTCACAGGCTATGCTACTAGTAATGCCACTTTCATCGGGGACTACTTTTCCTTAGCTTTATTGAATTTCTTTTAATAGCTCATTTGCCAATCTAAACTGAACCCAACGTTTGCCAAGACCACTTCAATTATTTCCACTACTTCCAAAGTTACTATGCAAAGCTTTATCTTTTTCAGCTTCTGCTTCAGTTCCCAATAATTAAGATCCCTCCCAATTATAAGTGAGGTGACCCATTCCAGTTTCCAAGGGTTGGGGCTGGCAAATACGCCACTTTGCGGTGTTAACTCTGGGGTTTTCGTTGCAGTTTTGGTCATAAACGCCTGAAGGTCATTCAAATATCATCTGGGGTCAATCTTCCTTTTTCGAGTCCAGAATCCCAAGGGAGTCCTAGTTACCAATCTTCATCCATATCCCAATATGTTTTACCAACTTATCCCATTTTTAAGGTCCATTATCATTTTGCCCAGGAAAAGGCTATTTAAACCGGAAGGAGTCGCCGAAGCGGTTTTACTCACAAGGGGTCTTCTTCCGATGTTGGTGTTTTGTGTTTATTGCCGCTAAAGAATCAATACTCCTCACTCATTATTTTGCCTCAATTGCTTATTTCCTGTCCAAGGGCTGTTTTTTTTCAAGTCCTAATAACATCCGGTCTAATCGCCGGATTTGGCTCAAATTCTATTTCATGGAGTCCATTGTTAACTACCTATCATATCCTAAAATTGTGGCTGCCTGGGTTTATTGCAGCTGGAGAAACGACTTCTGGAAGTCGGGTCGGGACTATTTGCTTTAGGGTACACTGGTTCTGGGATTTTAAACTTAGCTTCTTGCAACTAGGTCTGTAATATACTAAATTTTGGTCACATTCTGACCGCTAGCTACCAAGTTCTATGAGGGCTATTTGCACTGCCGGGAACCGCTATCACTTGCCCCAGGGAATCCGAGGGGTCGAGAGTTTTTGCAGAGGTGTCTACTTTTTACAGTCGAACTTATTCTGGACTAGGCTGTATGTGTACTTTTCTACTTATCGTGTTTATTACTGAATATCAAGCTACGTACTACTCGTTAACTTTCACTATACCACATGCCGCTTACCCGATACCTACATACGTGTTTACCGGCTCTAGGATTACTACTGTTGCAGCGTTGTGAAACGCGGGCTTTAATTACCGTAGTTTTTTGTGCAATTAGTCCTGGTGAATAATCTAAGGCTTCGTGAAATGTCTCGACCCTTTTCCAGATTTGCAAAAACCCTATTTTCGTTTAGGCGCCATCCTACTATCATAGTGGAGACATTTCTAATCCAATTATGAGTTCTACCGATGAGACTAGTAAGGAGGTTTTGAAGTTGTACTCACTGAGCTGCGTCTTCCAACTACATTTGCGACCTCTCACCGAGTCTCCTACATCTCTTTTTGTCATTTTCATCTGTCTACGAAGTGCCGGTAGTCTTGATACGGCACCATGTAGTCATCCGACTCCCCCAAAACAACTGGTGGACGCCAACGCTGCTTCTAGACCTCGCTTTCTGATGCGGCCCAACCCGAGTCAACTTCATCTTCGCCGAACGAAGGCAGCTTTTTCCATCGATCACTCAAATTGTGGAAGTAGGCAGCCTTAGCATCTCTAGGCGCCACTTCTCCTCTATCGCCGAGCCCACCTCGTTTATTGTCTGTTCAGCATAGCTTGGATGACCTGAAAGAGGCTTTTAATTACCGGCCAATTTTTAACTTCTCCCGTCCGTTCATAGACAATCTGTGTTCGCACATTTCCGACATCTCTTGGAATGGTTCCGCCCAAGTAGTTGCTGTTTCGTCCGTTTTCTCGTCATCTGGGCTTTGGCAGGCTTATCACATCATCTGCTCTACCTCATAGGCATTGTCCACACAACTCGGAGAACTAGCTGTCGTCTCGTCCTCGCCCATACTCGACATTTATTGTCAGACTCGCCTAAAGAATCTTTCTCGTCGTTCTTGTTTCCGCTCGGAGCAATCATACCGTCAATTTCCTTCCGTCGAATCAATCATAACATCCAGCATTCTCCTCTTTATGCTCATCGACCGATATCTCATTTCGTCTCATCTCCGTCGGGCAGATGCGTTCATTTGTATTTGCAACTTCGCAAATACCCCATCTTCAATGATCCATGACTCTTTTCCTTTCGCTCGTTTTCCTGACATCTAACTCCGGAAGCTTCGATGTCGATTCGCTCAGCGACGTCGTCAACCAGTCCTACTTCGCCGCCTTGCTTTTTGCATGGCACTGTCACGTCGCACATAGCCAATTCCGTACCAGAACTTTCACTTTCGCGATAAGCTAGCACGCGCACTGGCGGCTTTGCACTCTCTGCGTCGACGCATAGTCTGCTGGTCTCCATCCCGCTTCAGACACGAAACTTTGTCTCCCAGGACATCTGAACCTAGCCTCAACTGAACTGATGCACTTCGCACCAGTTTTCAAAACTTAATTCTTCATTTCGAAAACGAAACCCTTGTTCCGTTCGTACCAAACGAATCCAAGTGTTAGATCATTATCTAGTCCATCAACTATTGAAAATTTCGATATCTTATATAAACTTACCAAACTTTCGTTTATTCATCGAGTGCTGATCTTGTTCTTCGTCCAGGGCTCGATTCGACTTCTGTTGCGACCTCATCCTTACCCTCACCGAGTATAGAGTCGAACACTAGGTGTCATTACGGGCAGTTATCCTTACTTCACCTCTACTGGTTCCCGGCTTGATTCTATTTTTTCCAGCGAGCTCGGCTATTACACCAAACCCTTCACTGAGCTATTCGGCTGGCTGGTGTTCGTCTTCGTCTTTGTTCTTTTGGGGTCTCTGGGTTTCTGCCCCCTCAAGCACAACTTCAAAACGATGCTGCATCACTTCAACCGTCGTTTCCCTTTCAGTCTCCAGCACCCCTCTAGAGCGTTCGAGGAGCATCCCGTGTTGTTCTTCCTGTTCTGAAAGGCTCAGCACCACATCGACATCTATCTCAGTGGCCGCCACCACAACGATATCCAGTCGCTCTGTGAATGTCCCAATCTACACATCCACTTCTGCCTGACCCAAGATAATTACATGACAAATCTGATCATCCCGCCATTCGTGAATCTTCCCTTTAAACGCTTCAAGCTTCCAGGATCATGAAAGCGCAGACATTCATATGGTGGACTTCAGTAGTCTCTTCCAGCTCCATCCCAACAAGAAGCTTGTCGACAAATCCATTGATCGAATGCTGCTACGGTAGACCTCGGATGACCCTTCCGCCGCTTTCAGCAGCGCCTTCATGTCCGATGAATTGTCATTATTATCTGGTCTTGAATAATTCGCAGTAATTAAATCTGGTTCGATCGTCGTGGTCCGTTCGTTGACCATGCTCGCACTCGGCCTCTTCGATTGTTCCGCATCTCGCATCGATATCTCCTTTTTCGTCCGAATCTTTTCTTTGTCCAGCACGATCGTCACTGTTTTTGATAATTTCTCAATATTTACTGGGATAGACTTCATAGCATCAGTCTCGTGGCAGATCGCTACTTTTTTGTCGCTCACAAATGAATCATGTAGCTCTCTTTGAGTTCCTAAGCATTGAGTACCACATCGGAGTCAAGCATGCAGTTGCCGACAACGATCAATGTGAACCCCTCGTCAAAGCTTCCAATTTCGATCTTCGCCCTGCTGTATCCAATTGCTTCATTTTTTCTATCTTTTCCGTTGAAGGTTCCTTTCAACTTTCCATTGAACCCCGGACAGCGGCAACGTACCAGAGGAGCTTAAGCAGACCTTTGGATATCAAAGTGCAATCGGTCGTTTTGTCGATCTTGATATCCGCTTCTTTACCGCAGACTCTGCCGCAAACGAAAGTTCGCCTCTTGTCAGACCATTCGGGTCTAGGTGCACCAACTTTCCTGTCGGCATTCTGGCATCGTTGGAGTGGGCCATACTCTGCCACATTCCGCCTTCGTCCAAGGGAAGACCGATCCGTTCCAGTAACGGCACCGAACTACCACCTGCTTGAGTACGGCGCCGTTGAGAGTCCACCCTGATTTCTGATTTTCTCTTCAGCGTGTTGAGACTAATTAACAGGGATCTGAACACGTTCTCGCCGACGATAACTGCTGCTTCATCGGTTATAGTCCCTGTCTCCAACTTCGTGAGCGTCCAGCCATGAATGACATCACCTTCTTGTCTTGGACCACAGTAGTTCTTTAGTTCTATCCTCGGGTGCTTCATAATAAACTTAACATAGTTGATGCAGTTCGAACAACCCACATTTCCTATTTAAAGCTCTCACTAAAAACACATCGTCAATTCTCGATTTGAAAAACACTTCATTTGCTGCTAAGCTGTTTCAATCCATTTTTTTTGTCGTGGTTTATTCAACCCCTCCAGCATTCGTTGTTGCTGACTCCAAAGATCGTTGTTCGCTCGATAAAGAGAGTGCCAATGTATATTTAGGGATTGTTTCTCTGGATTCATTCTCTCTCTCTCTCTCTCTCTCTCTCTCTCTTAATGACATCGCAAAGTGGTAATTACGTTCAGCTAAGATAAGTCTAAACACAGAATGCTCTAACTGGCCATCTAATGCAAAAGGAAAGGGCCCGCGATTTATCAGCACAATCGCCTAATTGCAATTTATTTGCTAACTAACTTAACTAAACTGTTTTCTCTCTAGAGAAGTCTAATAAACCAATTACACACTGTAATTCCACTCAACTACTCAGTTCGACCCGCTAAAATTGATAGTATCTCTGTGGATCACAAGGAAATTCAGTGGATCTCTTTAACTTCAAGGAATCACTGCTCTTAAATGTAACGAGAACCAGCTATCTACTGACTGCGCTATCTATCGTCTCTGGTAATTGTTCTCTAACTAACTGAGAACCAAGTATACTATAGCTAAGTACCAAATGTTCTCTTACTAACAATGAGAACCAACCGTCCGCTCTCAAAGTGCAAATTTTCTCTTGCTAACAATAAGAACTCAAACTACTCTCACTTGTAGCTTCTTTTTTGTTCTGCCTAAGGATAGTCTATCCGTAACCTTTTCGCTGTGTTTGTCTTTTCAAGTTTTAGGCATACCTAGAGATCTGCTCGTCCCTACAAGTCCTAACATTTACATTGGTACCCCTTTCGCAAGATCTTAACTGAATTCTTCCTGTGACGACACAAGTGCTAAATTCCAAGTTCTTTAAGGGTATCTGTAAGTAAGTTGTGTAAATATCGAGTTCAATTTCACCCTTTAACCAACTATGCTTCTTTGAACAGTCTCCTGAGGTCTTTATGGAATTATCCCTTGAATGGTTCGTTTTCCCGGGGTAGAGAAAGACCCTTTTCATGGGTAGCTAATTCTTGCCAAGCATCTAAAATACCAATCTATGCACTCTTCCAATCCCTACCTACTAGCTATTAGGGGAACGTGATTCTTTTATTAGTGGTCAAGTTGGGCCTAAACGTCACCTCTGAGGAGTTAAATAAATATACCGCCCATTCATGTTATTTAGGAGGCCTACTTCTCCTGCTATGTTACTGTTAATGCCAGTTTCATCTGGGACTACTTTTTAGCCACATTGTGTTTCTAATTAAAGCTCATTCGCCGAGCTAAGCTGAATCCATTGTTTGCCAAGTCCACTCCAATTATTTCCACTTCTTCCAATGTTTGATTCCTGTCGAGAACTGATTTTTGCATATACAATTTTTCGGCTTATTTCGATTATTGTTGGTCTGCCAATTTTCGTCGGCTTTGTTCCGCAGAGCTTAGTTTTTGAAATTTTCTTTCTAGCATTCCGAAAGCTCTTTCTAAAGTTTCTTGTGATACATGCAACTTTGTTCCCGATATTTTGGGCTTCTGTTTCAGTGTTTTATTGATAAAAACGATTTTTTGAAGTTTTTATCAATTTTTTTTGTTTGATTTCAAACAGAGTCTTTCTTTTTTGCATAGCAAGTGGCGCGAAGCTCAGCTTCGCCTCTGTGTTGAATGTTCGAAACTCCAAAAGAAGAGCGTGAACCTTACTCAGGTTTTTGATTAGGTGTAAGCATTTTGATTGGCTGGTATTTTAGCTGATAGATCTTTCTTTCACGGTAAAAGACATCAAAATGACCCGAAGTTTGACTTCGCAATTGCTATAAAAGGGTAAAATGAGATTGTTTTGTTTCACATCCTGGAACGACCATTTTTTGAGCTGTACTTTGTTGATATTTTTCTTGATTGAACTCAACCGATACTTCAATGGATGATCTGCATAGCAGTTGTTTTTTTTTTAGTTTGTTTACTGTTGGATTTTATTGATTTAAATATGATAATATTAGTTCTCGATTAGTTCGTTTTCTTTCGTGTTTATAATGATTGATAAAAGCTCGAGATGAATTATACGAAAAAATGCGTTGAACAAACTACAATGAAGTTTACCAATTTTGATTTTCAGACGCCATGACTTCCAATTCAGGTCGATCGAGAGGTCGAAAAGAAAAAGAAAATAAAAAAGCCTTTCGGAAACTAACGAATGACTATCTTTGTGCATTAGATCAGTTTTGTAGAAGAGCCCAAAATTCTGACAATGTACTAGAAAATCTTAAACCATTTTCCAAGTTCAGCAAAAACGACTTGAAGTTAGATATTACTTATAGAAAAGCCGAATCGTTTGATGAAACGACAAGCGAAGAGATTTTCTCTGTGTTCGAACAGAACATGCGAGACATGTACGAGAAGTCAGCTGTCGGGTGGATAAAGCGTGAAAAATGGGACGAACTTTTCGATAATGATGCGCGATATGTTTTAGCCCGCGATGATGCCAATATGTTGCACGGTGGGTGAATTCTGGAATGCACTTACATTTCTTTTGAAAAAACTATTCAAGACGTTTTTGAATTTCTTATTTCCCAAAAAAATTATCTCATTGTCACCTTGCCCTTCAAGTTAACCATGAAGGAGAGGGGGACAAATTTTTCAGTGATTCATCATCTCAGTTATTTGTTTTGCAGGTTTCGTGCATCTGCGCTTTGTCGTGGAAGACAATCAAGACGTTCTTTACTGCTATGAGATCCAAGTGAACAAACTCAGTCAGTCGAAGGGACTGGGAACGTTCCTGATGAAACTCTTAGAATTAATCGCTTTCTACAACGGGTTCAGCAAAATCATGCTCACTGTATTTGACATAAATGAAGAAGCAAAGAAATTTTACAAAACTAAGTTGGGCTATGTGTTGGACCCATTCAGTCCGACTGCCCAAGACGAAGAGTGCGATTATGAAATTTTGAGTAAAAGTATAAAACAAAACCCGAAAGTAGAGAAGCCGCAGTTGCCGTCAGGAGCGATCCTTTCAAGTTGATCTTTTTTATGTTCTAGTTTTCGATTGAATTATTTGATTTATAACTGTATAACACTTCGTTACACAAGGAGCCATGTGCCCCATTAGCATAGGACAGAGTAGATATTTGTTTGGTTATTTAAAATTAACGGTTGTGTTTCAATTATCCAATGAAATTATTCTGTTAATGTGTTAGTTTTCATCAATTATGATTCATACTAAAGCCATTTGGCTAAAAAATACCTTTAAAATTAAAACAGTTTTTGCTGGAGTTCTCATCAAGTGTCAGAGAAGAAAGATATTGACACTTAAATAATTCTTGATGATTTTGTTGTTGTTTTTCTTTTCAGGAAAAAGTCCGAACATTTGTACACGCTGTAGTTTGATTTGTCTCGTATTTACTTGGAAAAATCTAATCACCTTGCCAACAAAGACTTTCAGACCAGAACAATGCGAGGCGGAGGATTGAAACATAATCAGGATCCTATATTTCTTGAAACTTTCTTTTCTTTTTGTAAGTTTCTGAAGTCCGTAAAATTATCTTCGGGGAAGCAAATTTCTTTTAATCTGCAAGGATCAAAATTAGCATTTAGCGGAAATGAAAAATGGCCAGGCTATTTCGAAATCTGCCAGAAGGCATTACAAGTTTCAAAACTCGCGGTGGGCGAGGGACGAGACCAACATCAGTTACCTACGTAGCATGAGGTTTTACGTGTTGGTGGCGCACGATGGAACCGTAGCGGCAGATATCGGAAGGTCTCGAAAACCGCCCTAAGCCCCTCAAGAAATAGTTGAAGGAATGATTAAAGAGCTGGGTGGTTTTGTTTTGACAAAGGGCACCGCTGAATCTCTGCTTTATGCCCATTCAAGTATCCCGTAGGAAAGATCCCAAAAAAGCGAGACTCTACGACTGATTTAGGCAGTGACCTTGAGAGTGTAGACAAAAAAAGAAGAAAAAGTTATCGCCTGCGGCGATTCAAGGCGGGAAGTTCGCTGGTGGTATTTTTTTTTTACTTTTTAAAATTGGACTTTATTTTCAGTCTCGAAAATCTTCGACTGCCCTCGACCCTGTAGAGTATATGTTGAATCCATGGACAAACGTGTCATACCGCAGGGTATGGTATTCTAATTCTTGAATCCGAATGGATCGATAAACCTTGTTTCTCAGTCGGAACGATATAAAACGACTAGTTGACAGATAACATTATTTCAACTCTGATTCTTATTTCAAATAGAATTCGTCTTCTCTGTCTATCAAGGTCAAGTGAACGGCCGTCTAGGCGTTTAACATAAGATTACAAATAATATAAATAACATACGTATAAAGTTAGTTTGTCGATCCAGGCCGGATGACATTCCCCCTTGACAACAAAATTTATAAACAATCGTTTTTTAAATTGAGTTTTAAAGTCCCCTTAGGACTGACAGATTTGTGAGTTTAAGAGTCCCCTAAGGACTGACAGGTTTGAGTTTTATAGTCCCGATAGGACTTTGTGACATATAATTTCTCTGCTTGTATGTCATCTTTGGCAATTTCCTCCCCCTGGCTTTCGTGTTCCTCGTCATCTTGTAATGTGTTGCTTTTCTTTGTCTGTTCCGTCCCGCCTTCTTGTAGTTTCGAATTGACGAATAAAATTTAGTTATTGTTACCGGCTGTGGCGTCGTCCTCTGTGGGCGAGGTTAAATCGACTACTTCTATGTGGCCTGTTTTGTGTTTCAGGCTAATCGCTTCAATCAGTTTTATACATGCTCTGTATTGGGTCTTTTCAGTGAAACCCATTTCTTGGATTAGGGACTTGAGGCTTGAATAATTGCCCGTATCTCGTTTGTCCGGTCGTGAATCAATTTCAAATTGGAGCGGCGTTTTCCTTTCTTTGTCGTGTTTATTGTTAATGGCGTTAATTGGTACCGGGTTCCCAAACGCATTGGACAGCGCCGATTGGCGGTTTCTTGTCGCTTTTCTTAACGGTTCCGCTGAAATCGCGGGTGGTGTTCTTTTCTTGTTTTGCCTTTTAGGCGATGGGGCAATATCCTCTGATGAGGCCAATGATTGATCGTCATTATCCTGGTCGTCATAGTCTTGTGTTACTGGTTGTAAAATGATGTTGTCATTGTTTGAAGTCCCCCCGGCCGGGATATCCGTTTGCAAACTCATTCCGCTGGTTTGTAGCTTTCGTTTCAGTCGCCCGCCGGTCCGGTTTCCTGTTGCTCTTGCTTTCCGCTTTGTTGGACTATCGGTTTTTTCTTGTCCCAACATCTTTTCTTTTTGGGTAAGTTTCCTTGGAAGGCCAGTCGTTTCGTCTTGTCTGAACATTGGATGCTGGGGAGCAGTAGGGTTCTCGATGTCTAAAAAACGTAGGCATGGTCCTGATCTCCGCGCGGATTTATAGGCAATGTAATTCTTGAGTCGAGACGGTCTGCATGGTCCGTATATTTAAGGGTTTGGGACAAATGCGGCACCGCTATTTCTTAGTAATCTTGGTTGTTTTCCGAATGTTTGCACCCAAGCGTTGTGTGGGGTATATGTAAGATTTTTTCCGTCAACGGTTTTGTGTTTTTGTTTGAATGTTCTCGGATCCTTAACCTTCGTTGCTATTCTAACTGTTTTCCGTGCTACCTGATCTATCCGTTTTTTCGTGTTTTTGTCTACCGTTGCTTGTATTCCCTTATATCTTACGTTTAATTTATCCTTTACTATTTCTATAGCTTTAGATTTTGCACCTGTGTCTTTTTGTGTCGGTAAGTCTGAGTTTGTCAGGTTCCGAGGCATTTGAAGTTTGGGCTCTCTTTGATTGATATTGACTTCGTCTTCTGACCACCGTTGCAAATCGTGCCTTACATCGGCGGGTAGTGGCGGCTTTGTAAGATTCTTTCGATCTAAACTTGCATGTTTTGCACTTTCCCAATTTAAATTGTCAGGTGAACTACTAGTTGCTACGTTTGATAAGGGTGTGTTTGGCTTACGTCCCATGTGGGCCTCAAGTGGTGAAATTTTTGTTACGCTATGTGGTGTAATTCTCAGTGTTTTAATACTTTCGGCTACATTTGATGCGAGTTTGTACGGTGTATTTGTTTTGTCGATTCTCATGACCGCTAATCTACGCTTCAAAAATTGTATCATCCTCTCTACTACCCCTGTTGCTCTATGATCATCTACCGGCGCAAACAATAATTTTATATTGTTTGTATTACAAAACAGTTGAAATTTTTTTTAGCTCTAAATGTCTGTGCTTGGTCACATCTTAATCTTCGGGGTACCCCGTTATTCGAAATGTACCGTTGCATAAATTTAATAGCGATATCCGCTGTTGTATTCGTAACGACTTTTGCAGTTGGAAATTTAGACCACTTATCTTTTGCATCTAAGATATATGCGTCTCTATTTAATTCGTCCGGAAGGGGCCCTGCAAAATCTAATTTTACTTCCTCATTGGGTTCGACTACTAGTTCCATTTAAAACGAATGTTTTTTTCCTATGATGGGATTAAAATTTTTACCTTGCTCAGTGCAGTGTTTGCAATTTTGTGCCATCTGCACACTTGCCCGATGTATATGGGGAAACCAGACATGGTTACTTAAGTCCAACATTGCTGCCGATCCCGGATGTGTCAAATGGAGACTGTCGAGAACTGTCTGCCTCAATTGTGAATGAATGACGGTTTTCTCGTCTATGAGTAGGCAATCCTCTCGGCATGATGCCTGTTCCAAATATTGTGCCAGTACTGACCGTAGGAAGCCTTGATAGCTTCCCAATCCCTCTTTTTAACGAAGTTAATTAAGGGACGCAGATTTCGATCTTTCTTGGTGGCTGCGGCGATGAACGCCCAATACTCGCTGTAGTCTCTGTCTAAACAAAGGTGTGTCCTCCTCTGATTCCACCGTGTTTGTGGCTTTCTTCACCGTCGCGACCAGTTCATCTGTAATCATTTCGTGACTGGCTTCTAACTGTGCAGCCGGTCCCATTGCTGGTGGTTCTACGTTATGTGTCCGTTCTTATTGTACACAGATATTCGGGTCTACACGACTGACACATATTTCTGCGGTGTCTTTGCTTCTATCGGGTGTTTGTGTGGCTGTTGTTGTATTTTGTGGTTCGAGTGTTTGTGTAGTTGTTGCTGTATTATTTGTTTTCGTTTGTGTTTGCGTCGTTTTCATGATATATTTTGGTTCGGGTCTGACCGTTGTGCTTCCAGATGTATTCGTGTCTGTGAAGGTGATCTTCGGGAAACTTGATTGTTTTTGGTCTCTAGCATCTTAGCCGATAGCACTTCCCTGGCATCCCGTACGGGTGTTGTTGTTGATGTGTCGTGCTCTATTGTGGCGATTTTGTTAAGTCAGGGTTTCCTTTCTTTCCCTTCGTGGGAGGTCGCTTATGCCATCTGGGGTCCGAAAGACTTTCTTCTCGGTCAGACGAACCCTGCCAGTTCTGGGTTGATTCTTTTCGTCCTCTTGGCTCTGTTGACTTAAGCTCCGGTGGGATGAATCCTCCCTTAAAACCCTTGCTTTCCTTACGGCTCATTTTTGAGTTGTTACTCTGATGAATTGAAATTTTGTGGACTGAATTTTTGCAGCTTGTTTGGTACTGTTGAGATAGCGATCGAAAGAGAGTTGACTGATTTATAGCAGATTTTGAGTGAGACTGATTTCTGTTTTTAGTTTGGCAATGACCGGTTGCGGAATGTTTGGAATGTTTCATTGCTAATTGAGTATTTGAAGCAGCATTCAATAACCCTTTGTTTTTCGCGCGCTTTTTGATCAGCTCATACGGTGCTTTGTTCTGATTGGCCAGATTATTTAGAATGAGGTTGTCAATCATTTCCAGATTATTAATGAATGTCCTAATTGATGCTACAACAAATTCCTCATCATACTCACTAGGGGGTATTGCCAATCGAACCGGATTTTGGGACATGTAATCAATTAATCCCATTTTACTTCCGGCAAGATGTTTGATATCGAAGTGGAAGGGAATTAATCGGTCAATCCAACGTGTGAGCCGGCTTTGACTTGTTTTTGATCGTTCGCTTGCGTTTAAAGCGCTGATTAAAGTTTGGTGATCAGTGATGACGGTAAAGTGTTTTCCATATAGATAGTATTTAAAATGTTTGATTGCCCACACGACCCCTAATAGTTCGAGTTTGTTTACAGAAAATTTTTCTTCTAATGAGTTCAGAAAACGTGACGCGTAAGCTACGGCGACCCAACCTTCTGGCGAATGTTGTTCTGACGCAGCTCCTAATCCTGTAGTTGAAGCATCGCATACGATGCGAGTGTGAACATGTTGATCAAAATGTTTGTTTTGTGTTATTTCAGCTACCAATTTTAATGTTTTTGAATGTTGTGTTATGCTCTGTGGACCAGTCAAGTGGTTTGTTCTTTTCTGTGTTTTTTAGTAATGGGCGTAGGGCGGCAGCGGTTTGTGCCAATTTTGGTATATATCGTGTGGGATGATGTATGGAACCCATAAAGATTTTTAATTGTTTAAAAGTTTTTGGTGGTGATAGTTTTTCGATGGCCTCAGTCTTTCTTATAAGTGGTTTTGTTCCCTCGCTATTAACTGTAAATCCTAACCACTCAACTTGTTTGCATGCAAACTTACGTTTATCCATTGATATCGCCAGATTTTCCTCGTCCAGTTTTTTCAGAACTGATTGCAACTTTTGTTTGTGTACATCCAACCATCCTTTTGTGACGATTAGAATGTCATCCAAGTAGGCATAGGTGTTCGTACAATTTGTAAGGGTTAGATCGATTTCTTTTTGGAATTCGGCTGGCATATCCGTGAGGCCATAAACTCCTGTTTGAAACTGATAGGTCCCAGTGGCGTTACCACCAATAAGACTAAAGTTGCACTGTTCTCTGGTTGTTTTATCCAAAGGGATTTGTGAATATGCGTAGCGAAGGTCGAGTGTTGAGAATAATGTTTGTTTGGATTTGTCTGATTTTACCACCTGTGCAATTTTGTCCAACAGCAATTCAATGTTGGGCTCTTGGTATTTGTTCTTGTGAATAAGTTTGTTGATTTTCTTGGAATCTAACGCGAGTTTGACTGTTTGATCCTTTTTTACTGTGATGACAATTGGGCTAATAAATTGTCGATCTGAGCATTTATCTAGTTTGATAATGTGGTTCTGAGCCATCAGTTTGTTTAATTCCCCTTCGACTCTTTCCTGTAGGTGTACCGGGATATGTCGTTCTTTCTGTTGTATTGGCATGAAGAATGAATTTTCATCATGTGATTTTTTGATTTTCCAATACGTATGCACAGTTGTTGAAAATTATCTTTGACCCATTGTTTAATTTCCGGATCCGATTCTTCTTGTTCGCGTATGCTCAATACTTTTTGTTTAGGTTTTTCTTGTATCAACCTGACACCTGTTTGTGGTAGTATGTTGCGTCCTATTATGTTGGCCTTTTGATCATCTACAACGACGAACGGGGCTGATTGAATTTTCCAGCCTGCTGATTCAATTGTTATAATCAATCTTCCTTTCGGATTTTTTGTTTCACCATTATAGCATGCCAGATTCCTGGCCGTGTCGTCCGGTGGGATGCATTTGAATAATGCTGAGTTATCGTTTTGTTGAAGGCGCCGTGCGGTTTTTCATTTAGAAACGACATTGGACTTCCTGAGTCAGCGATGGCGAATAATTCTTCTGAATTTGTTTCTAGTTTAACAATATGACCGTTCGGGTCATCCTCCGATAGGATAATTGTATTTTTAATTTCAAAAGATTCAGCGATTGCCATAACCGAGAATTTGTCTATTTGATAATCATCCCATCCGTTATTCGATGTAAACTCGGCGAAAGCCACCGGTCGTTTTCGGTTTCTAGGCTCTCTGTCTCTATTTCTTCCTGTTGCTCATCCTGCTGGTTTCCTTAATAGTTAACGTTTGTGGATCTGCAAACTTTTTCAAAATGACCTCGTTTGGCACATTTCGAACAAATTTTGTCTTTAGCCGGACAAGATTGAAGATGATTCTGATTGTTTTGATTTCCGCATTTATAACATTGTTTCGAAGTGTTTGTATTGTTATTTCTTTGTTGTCCTCTTGTGTTTTGTGATCCACGCGGATATGGTCGTCTGCGGAAACCACCCCGACCTCTTTGTGAGTTTTGGTTATTTTATAGTTATATCGACCACCCCGTGTGTTGATATAATGTACTGGTTTTTGTTTTGTTGTAGATTGTCCCCCGATTGGGTTTATCTTCATGGTACGACTGTGTTCGATTCCTTTTTCTCGACGGATTGCATATTCATATGCCTCTTGTGGGGACCGTGTTTGTGCTAATAGTTCTTCTGCGATTTTTTCGTTGCTCATGTGTGCTGTAAACATGTCTCTAACCCATTCATTTTCTCTGTCCCCACAATGAGCCCGTGAGGCTAATTCGACTAGATCTGCATGAAATTGTTCAAGACTCTCCGATTTCTTTTGCTTACGGCAAATAAAGTTATATCTTTCGAATGCTACAATTCCGTTAGTAACAAAGATATCTTCCAGTGTTGTCATAAATTCTGGTGTGGTTACATTGTGTAATACAAGGCTAGGTCTTTTCTGTTGAACTTGTCTTTGACCTTCGGCTCCCAGACAGAGAAAAAGATAACTACGGACTCTTGCGTCTGCCTCGACCCATCTATATGAATTACATAATACTGCTTTCTCCCGGGCTTTTATGACTTGATTCTCCCAACCAACTCGTTCCTCCTGATTGCGCACCTCTCGGTTTTTTCTTTGTGCCTCTGTTTCGCCCGTTATTTCAACTTCATACACGGGTTCTGCGGGTTCGACGAGTAATGGTCTGGCTCTCAATAAATTCCGAATTTCAATCCCATCCTTTGCGAATACAGCCATCTCCAATATAGCTGCCCACTTTGACCATTCTAGTGGTGGTTCGGCAGAGGCTTTCTCCCAAAATGGGTTAATATTCAGTGGGTTTTTGGAATATCTTGTTGGCTGCGCCATGTCATACCGCAGGGTATGATATTCTAATTCTTGAATCCGAATGGATCGATAAACCTTGTTTCTCAGTCGGAACGATATAAAACGACTAGTTGACAGATAACATTAGTTCAACTCTGATTCTTATTTCAAATACAGTTCGTCTTCTCTGTCTATCAAGGTCAAGTGACCGGCCGTCTAGGCGTTTAACATAGGATTATAAATACTATAAATAACATACGTATAAAGTTAGTTTGTCGATCCATGCCGGATGACAAAACTTAAATAGTCTCTGTTTGAATTATGTGCGGCCATTGTTAATTGAACAAATAGAGCAAAAAAGCAAAGGTGCGTCCGCCATTTTAGCCTTGCAATGGTATAGAGATAGATTTTTTTAATAATATTTGAGCTGTTTGGTATGTTTGTTTCATTGATTCTGGAATTTACGATTTTCTTTTCCAAGTCAGATTTTGTTTTAGTTTTGTTTTTTTAAATTCTATCCCAAATGCGATAGTAAAAAAGTTGTTATTTGCGTTCATGACATGGTCCTCCTACACTCCGTGGCAATGTAACAATTATCAACAATATTTAAAACGGAACAATATTTACAACAAATTAATATTCATAACGAAACAATTCACATTTAAGACAGTTGCCCCCTCCTTACTTCAGATTTCTCGGGATTTGGGACAACTGCCCCCACAACTTAATGTTCAATTTAATTTGGAGCTATTTTATTTGAAGTTGAAGATACAAAACCTTAATAACTAAAAATGTCTTAATGAGTTTTACTTTCCCCTTCCAAATTTCATGATTTTCACGTCACAGATGCCTATCCAGTCTGAGTCTTGTTCCTCTGCAAGAGTAAAGTTTGGCTAAGCATTATAAACTTCTCAACAGTGTTGCAAGTGTGTGTGATCCCGCTTGCCAATTTCAGGGTTTTCTTCTGGCGCATTCTATTGGAAGACTGCAATTTACCATCCTGCTCCAAAACCTTACCCTGGTCATGTATGTCCCATTTTATTTTCTTGTAGAAAGCCGACATCAGGGATTGCAGACTCAAGGTAGAAAATGGAGACAGATTGACAAACTATTCGCCCGCTTGCTTTGCCTCCCGTACCTCTGCGTGTCTGGTCGTTTTCGAACGACCGACTCCACTTCCTTGAAACTGTAGCCCTCAACAAGTTCATAGAGTTTTTTGGTCATTTGGACTGTTGTCTTGATCTTGAAATTGGAGTCACTCGTTAGATGCATCAGTTTTTCCACCTGAGTCTCCAAAATATTTTCCCAGCAAGCTGAAAGAACAAACATTTAATTATTATCTTTTTATATGTAATTGTATATCTTTTTTAATGAAATTGTCATTCAATTCTGCAAACACACGCTCAATTTGAATCAAGAAAACAATATAACAAGAGAAACCTTCATAGATGTCTGGCCGTATAACTGGCGGGAACGGAAATACGTCTTTCTATAGAGTTGATAAAAAACAACTCTGTTGTCACCGTATTGGAATCGCCTTCGAAATGCTTTCCAGTTTCGGCTCCTCGTCGCGTATCAGAAAATAGCTCCTGGCCCCAATGAGTTACACTTTCATGGCCTCCGCTACCCATTTTGGTAGTCTATGACACACACGGTCACAGTTTCCTGAAACCCAATTGCAGCTTTTATTGTTATATTCAAATAATCTATAAAAAAAATTGACACGACTTTAAACTACCAAGATAGGGCGCAACGGACAATTGAATCAATGTCTGGTCATCATCACTACCATCCTTCTGCGTATCTATAGCGGCCTGGACGGCTGCATAGATGCTTACCATGTTGATGTTTTTCTCGAGCATTGGCGGGGCAGCAAACACGTACAGGAAGCAGACAATCAACCGAAACAGAGTTATTTGATCCTAAAGGTGGATGACCTCCTCTATCTGGAAAGAGTTGATTATCTCTGACGTCAGGAGTTTTATCGTCGTCTTCTCTTCCGTAGGGAATCACTTTTGAGCCTCCCAACTTGATAAGATTTTAGGAGCTTTCTAAATCTAGCAAATTTAAAAATAGGTGTTAAATGGATTTTTTAGACGAATATTTAACTAACTTTTACTGTTTAGCTCCTCCTGTTTTTAATTAGGCCAAACATTCCAAAAAAAATGTTTGAGGCTTTTTTTCCCAAATCCTGACAGCAATTGTGACAACTTACGTCTGATTACGGATCAACTCTTTTGCGGTTAGGGATACACACTTATGCGACGGAGGGAGTGTTTTTCAGTGGAGGAATGTTTTCCTGGTCTTGTATATCCGTTTCCGTCAGAATGCCATCCGTTTTTATGACCAGGTTTGGAGGCTGGTGACTCGCAGCCTGGTGAGAAACAGAGTGACTAGAGGTACTACTCGTTCGTTAGGGGGGAGGGGGTGGTTGGGTGGGATGATCGGGGTTGCTTAAATTGCCACGGTGTGTAGGGTGACCATGTCATGAACGGACTGTTTGCTGGTGGCGTGAAATGGCGTGGTCGCATCATGGGAAATTGGAAGTTTGTCGGTGAAATTTTTTTGACTTAATTCCTTTTTTCGCTAAGATTGAACTGAAAAACTGACTTGAAAAGTTGAGAAAGTTACTTTTGATTTAATTTTTTAATTAAATTAAATGGTTGAACTGATACTAATTGATTGCACCTGATTCCAAAATTGTTTACTATGAATTCAAATAAAAAATTGAATTGAAGTCCAGAAAGCTTACAAGTTGTCTGGGGGAGTATGAACTTTTTGGCATGATTTAGTAAAAACCTAGGCTCGACAAATTGTGGGGAGCTGGGGTAATTGATTAGGGTAGGGTCGAAAGAGTTATGAGGCAGTTATTAGACTGAGTCCGGAAATTAATTAGAGTGACAATTTCGCTAAGAATAATATCTCAGTCAATGATTTCATCGAAGATTCGATACTCAATCAAAAATTTTCATGAACATAAGAAACAATCGAACAAAGAAGAATTAAGAATTAGTTCAAAAAATTCAAATCAATGCTGCGACAAAAATTTAGGGAAAATGAGATGCTCAAGTCCTGGATCAAACAACCTACATTTGGGAATCAGTTAAAGTCTTGTCTTTTGATTGGGTTGCCCGGATCAAATGGACAGAATGGAAAGAAAAACCTTTCGATATTTTTGTCCCTGAAAAAGATCAGCCCTGTGAAGACAACTAGCTGATCTGAAAATACCGCCAGAAAATGAAAAAATGAGGAAACTGGGCAAGAAAAAAGGGCACGGAGGAAAGAAAATCTTTCTTAGAATCCACTGCTAATTACAAGAGGTTTCATTGTATACTTCAGTCTATCAGGAAAAATCAAGACAGGTGTCATTCTGATAAACGACCCATTCATACGCCAGGTTCTCGTGAAAACGGCTCATTTCGAAGATGAGTCATGTGATGAGAGATATGTCTCATATGACGATTTAGTATTTAAGGTCATAGAATGGAAGGGAAATGGCGAACTGGAAATTTTTTGCGACGAGGTCATATTCTTCTTGATTTCCGAAATCGAGCGAGAAAAAGGAAAGAGGCAGTCGAACAATCAGGTAGTCCGCATTCAGAGCGCAAGTCGAAGAAATCGAAAAAGTCCGTTAAACCTGAGAGGCTTGAGAGGGCCGCTATAGCTCTGTTACTTGTATGTGAGGAAACCGTGCTTATGAAATCTGTGCTATGTGTCAATGGCATACTCAAGCTTAGAACTAATTTATTTTTTCTCTAATAATTTGTGATCTTCAGCCTCGAACATTCTTAATCCGGTTTAGATTAGTGCATTATGGTTTGAACAGTGGGTTGCGGGGGGCTGTTGTCTCAAATGCTGAGAAATATTTGTGGGTTTTGGGTGGCATTTGTCTCAATTGCTGAGAAATATTTGGTAGGTTGTGATGGGCAGTTGTCTCAAATGCTGAGAAATATTTGTGGGTTTTGGGTGGCATTTGTCTCAATTGCTGAGAAATATTTGTGGGTTGTGGGGGGCAGTTGTCTCAAATGCCGAGAAATATTTAGTGGGTTGGGGGCAGTTGTCTCAAATGCCGAGAAATATTTAGTGGGTTGTGGGGGGCAGTTGTCTCAAAGGCTGTAAAATATTTAGTGGGTTGTGGGGGGCAGTTGTCTCAAATGCTGAGAATTCTTTGGTGGGAAGGGGGATAATTGTCTCAAATGCTCAAGTGTTTAATAACTCTCCTAAATATACTAAAGTGCAGATTGGCTCTACAACTTGGCTTGCCGGTCTAAAATGCAAAATGACTCATCCCGAGTTCGATGAAGTAAGAAAGGGCATTCTTACTAGCTTCATTGGATAATGAGGAAATTACAATCAGAATTCCTAGAAAGTGGTCACCCTGAAAAGTGAAGATTTCCTGAAGGTAATGATTGTGACATTTTGTTTTAGTTTTTCATTTTGTTTTCCACAGTGCTGAGTTTTCAATCTGTTTAGTTTTTTCGCCGAAGAACGTGACTTTGTAAACATGGAACATCCAATTGCCAATGTTTTGCGTTTTTCTGCAATCACAAAAGCGGTTGGTTGCATGCGAAAGAAAAAATGTCATTGTTTTCCAATTGCTCCGGCAACCGATGTATCGAGAAGGGCGACTGGAATCAGCGGCGAATCTTCGTGTGACAGGAATCTAGGAATGATAAAACCGGGAGTTTGGGGATGTGTTTCCAAACGTGGGCTTCAATTCTTGGTCAGAAATGGGACCTGTTACCCGCACTAACAGGCAAGATCAGACACGCTGATCAAACTCACCGTTTCGCCGAACACATAGATTTCTTGACCCGAATAATTCGCTCTCAAATTATTGCCTGTTATAGTCGATATGCTATGGAGAGCAACTAAAGAGATATGAATCATAAAGATGTGAATAATAATTAAGAGATATAAGCAATATGGTTGCAGCCCAAGGCTTCTATTATTATGATTCAAACATTAATCATAAAGATCTATCCTTTTTTATAACTAAGTTTGAAGCTTTTTGTCCGGGTGTTTGATATTGCTGATTAATTGTTGATTTCTCAAGCATATTTAATAAATTGTCATAATTTCAGTAATAAACTTTTTATGCAATTTGTTTATACGTTCGGAGTTTTTTGACTTTATCCCCCTTTTGCAGAAGAATGAGATGCTGGACTTACAAAATTCTCAGGTGCTTTACCGGTGATCTCATATATTTTAACTTTTGTCATGGTCGGTGTTTGTGTTCTAGCTTTTCGTTTGTTTAATGTATGCTTTTCACTCTTTTACGGCAACATGCATTTGGTAAACCAACTACGGTTTGTTTAATTGATGCCATTTATAGCCGTAACTTTATTCGTTTTTTAAAAAGCATCAATTTCTTATTAGGAACAAAGACTCATTCTATTACCTGTTCAAAGTAATGAGCTTTTATCATCATAAATATGAGCCATTGGCATTTAACGTTTTCCAACACATAATGTGGCATTGGTTGCTGATATGCGACAGTTGAAAGCATGTTTTGCAAGGAATTCCGTTCCACACTTTCCACCATTTCCATTAGCTCATCGGTTTCCACAACTGTTGCTGTCTGTTTTTGAGCTTATCTTTGATACAAAGAGAGGTCGCCACTTCGAATCGAGCACTGTAAGATAAGGCAGAAGGCCAAATTCATGTCCGACTAAGATATTGCTTACTTTCAATCAAATTTAGGGTCTATTTTTTTGATCATGTGCAGAATAATTTTTGCATTTTTCATGTATTTGGCTGCAAGTTAGTGGTAGTAGCGTTTCAATCGGTATCCTGATTTTGATGTCATTTCGGTATGATTCTTTAGTTGCTCCTTCTAAGTTCTGAGGGTACCTAAATTGACCGGTATTTCCCATCGAATTAGGAGCATCTCAGCTTCTGTGTAAGCATATCCCGACTCTCATATTTAAGGAAACTATCTTCTTTAGGGGGTTTTAAGACAAATTATCCCTTACCATTTTTATCCTAGGCGAAGATATCCCACTCAAAAATAACCCAGTAGTTAGAACAGCCCAGGAAAAAGTAGCCCATGCAAATTACAATGTCACATCTGAGGAATCGAAACAATTAAAAGGTCGCAATACAATAATCAAAGGAATTAAAAACAAGATGCCGATATTGAACAAACTGAGCAAAGCAATGCTAAATTTTGAAAAAGCGCGTGAAATCAAGTTCTGTTCAGAGCGTGAAATTTTCAATTGAACTATCAAAGCAATAAGCTATGACTTTCTAAGCTCACTTGGAATTATGGTTAAAGAATATGACTCATCGTCTAAAGATCATACGATAGTTTCACGGTGGATCGGAAGTTTTAGCACGAAATTGATAAAATTGTCCACTAAAACACAAACCCCCCTGTACTAGGTAACCGGTAAGGAGGTCCGTCTGAGGGAAAAGGCAAAATTATTGTTATATTGGCCTCTATCACCTCCCTAATAGAAATCACATCCCTAATAGAATCTAATACAAATCTAGGAGAGAGTCTAATGGGCCAGAGCTCGAACATAATTTACAAAATCTGAGTTTTTGCGTAAGTTAGTTATCATCCGGACTTTTTCATTAAGTCGAGCTGTATTTTTTCCTGAAACGTATGAATCGACGGGTGGCTGCCCTGGAAAAGCGACGTAACGCCGTAATGCCAGCCTTCAACTCCATTGGTAGTTCGATTGAGACCTGCCGCCGCGTTGTTGTAATGGTTCCATAGAGCGGGGGGGGGTCTAAAAAATCCCGCTGTTGTCGACCAATTGTTTCTTCTTTGATGTAAATTTTCGGGAAATGAGTTGCGAGCTCGTCAATTTTATCGAGAATTTCAGTTGGTATGTCAAACTCATCGGCAGTTACGCAAATTTCGTCGGTTACTTTAGAAAATGCAGACTCGACATCTGAGAGAGGAACGAAGCTTAAAGCTGGGATCACTTTAAGGTTAAGGCTAGCTTAGCATTGTTTTCTAAGGTTTTTTTTCAAACCTAATTTTGAATGTTTGCGACGGAAGCTTTGGCATAATTGAAAACCCTTCTTGATTTCCGACATCGAACGAGAAAAAAGGAAAGAGGCAGTCGAACAATCAGGTAGTCCGCAGTCAGAGCGCATGTCGAAAAAATCGAAAAAGTCCGTTAAACCTGAGAGGCTTAAGAGGGCCGCTATAGCTCTGTTACTTGTATGTGAGGAAACTGTGCTTCTGAAATCTGAACCATGTGTCAATGGCATACTCAAGCTTAAAACTAATTTATTTTTTCTTTATTAATTAGTGATCTTCAGCCTCGAACATTCTTAATCCAGTTTAGATTAGTGCCTTATGGTTTGAACAGTGGGTTGCGGGGGGCAGTTGTCTCAAATGCTGAGAAATATTTGTGGGTTTTGGGTGGCATTTGTCTCAATTGCTGAGAAATATTTGGTAGGTTGTGATGGGCAGTTGTCTCAAATGCCGAAAAATATTTAGTGGGTTGTGGGGGGCAGTTGTCTTAAATGCTGAGAATTCTTTAGAGGGAAGGCGGGATAATTGTCTCAAATGCTCAAGTGTTTAATAACTCTCTTAAATATACTATAGTGCAGATTGGCTCTACAACTTGGCTTGCCGGTCTAAAATGCAAAGTGACTCATCTCGAGTTCGATCAAGTAAGAAAGGGCATTCTTACAAGCTTCATTGGATAATGAGGAAATGACAATCAGAATTCCTAGGTTTTTGGTCACCCTGAAAAGTGAAGATTTCCTGAAGGTAATGATTGTGACATTTTGTTTTAGTTTTTCCTTTTGTTTTCCACAGTGCTGAGTTTTCAATCTGTTTAGTTTTTTCGCCGAAGAACGTGACTTTGAAAACATGGAACATCCAATTACCAAAGTTTTGCGTTTTTTCTGCAATCACAAGAGTGGTTGGTTGCATGAGAAAGAAAAATGTCATTGTCATCCAATTGCTCCGGCAACCGATGTATCGAGAAGGGCGACTGGAATCAGCGGCGAATCTTCGTGTGACAGGAATCTAAGAATGATAAAACCGGGAGTTTGGGGATGTGTTTCCAAACGTGGGGTTCAATTCTTAGTCAGAAATGGGACCTGTTACCCGCACTAACAGGCAAGATCAGACACGCTGATCAAACTCACCGTTTCGCCGAACACATAGATTTCTTGACCCGAATAATTCGCTCTCAAATTATTGCCTGTGATGGTCGATATGCTATGGAGAGCAACTAAAGAGATATGAATCATAAAGATGTGAATATTAATTAAGAGATAATAAGCAATATGGTAGCAGCCCAAGGCTTCTATTATTATGATTCAAACATTAATCATAAAGATCTATCCTTTTTTATAACTAAGTTTGATAAGCTTTTTGTCCGGGTGTTTGATATTGCTGATTAATTGTTGATTTCTCAAGCATATTTAATAAATTGTCATAATTTCAGTAATAAACTTTTTATGCAATTTGTTTATACGTTCGGAGTTTTTTGATTTTATCCCCTTTTGCAGAAGAATGAGATGCTGGACTTTCAAAATTCTCAGGTGCTTAACCGGTGATCTCATATATTTTAACTTTTGTCATGGTCGGTGTTTGTGTTCTAGCTTTTCGTTTGTTTAATGTATGCTTTTCACTCTTTTACGGCAACATGCATTTGTTAAACCAACTACGGTTTGTTTAATTGTAGCCATTAATATCCGTTACTTTATTTCGTTTTTTAAAAAGCATCAATTTCTTATTAGGAACAAAGACTCATTCTATTACCTGTTCAAAGTAATGAGCTTTTATCATGATAAATATGAGCCATTGGCATTTAACGCTTTCCAACACATAATGTGGCATTGGTTGCTGATATGCGACAGTTGAAAGCATGTTTTGCAAGGAATTCCGTTCCACAGTTTCCACCATTTCCATTAGCTCATCGGTTTCCACAACTGTTGCTGTCTGTTTTTGAGCTTATCTTTGATACAAAGAGAGGTCGCCACTTCGAATCGAGCACTGTAAGATAAGGCAGAAGGCCAAATTCATGTTCGACTAAGATATTGCTTACTTTCAATCAAATTTAGGGTCTATTTTTTGATCATGTGCAGAATAATTTTTGCATTTTTCAAGTATTTGGCTGCAAGTTATCAATCGGTATCCTGATTTTGATGTCATTTCGGTATGATTCTTTAGTTGCTCCTTCTTTTAAGTTCTGAGGATACCTAAATTGACCGGTATTTCCCATCGAATTAGGAGCATCTCAGCTTCTGTGTAAGCATATCCCGACTCTCATATTTAAGGAAACTATCTTCTTTAGGGGGTTTCAAGACAAATTATCCCTTACCATTTTTATCCTAGGCGAAGATATCCCACTCAAAAATAACCCAGTAGTTAGAACAGCCCAGGAAAAAGTAGCCCATGCAAATTACAATGTCACATCTGAGGAATCGAAACAATTAAAAGGTCGCAATACAATAATCAAAGGAATTAAAAACAAGATGCCGATATTGAACAAACTGAGCAAAGCAATGCTAAATTTTGAAAAAGCGCGTGAAATCAAGTTCTGTTCAGAGCGTGAAATTTTCAATTGAACTATCAAAGCAATAAGCTATGACTTTCTAAGCTCACTTGGAATTATGGTTAAAGAATATGACTCATGGTCTAAAGATCATACCATAGATTCACGGTGGATCGGAAGTTTTAGCACGAAATTGATAAAATTGTCCACTAAAACACAAACCCACCTGTACTAGGTAACCGGTAATGAGGTCTGGCTGAGGGAAAAGGCAAATTATTGTTATATTGGCCTCTATCACCTCCCTAATAGAAATCACATCCCTAATAGAATCTAATAGAAATCTAGGAGAGAGTCAAATGGGCCAGAGCTCGAACATAATTTACAAAATCTGAGTTTTTGCGTAAGTTAGTTATCATCCGGACTTTTTCATTAAGTCGAGCTGTATTTTTTCCTGAAACGTATGAATCGACGGGTGGCTGCCCTGGAAAAGCGACGTAACGCCGTAATGCCAGCCTTCAACTCCATTGGTAGTTCGATTGAGACCTGCCGCCGCGTTGTTGTAATGGTTCCATAGAGCGGGGGGGGGTCTAAAAAATCCCGCTGTTGTCGACCAATTGTTTCTTCTTTGATGTAAATTTTCGGGAAATGAGTTGCGAGCTCGTCAATTTTCTCGAGAATTTCAGTTGGTATGTCAAACTCATCGGCAGTTACGCAAATTTCGTCGGTTACTTTAGAAAATGCAGACTCGACATCTGAGAGAGGAACGAAGCTTAAAGCTGGCATCATTTTAAGGTTAAGGCTAGCTTAGCATTGTTTTCTTAGGTTTTTTTTAAACCTAGTTTTGAATGTTTGCGACGGAAGTTTTGGCATAATTGAAAATAGCAAACGAAAAGAATTCAGTTTTAAATAGGAGGCAAATGCATTCAAGGCAGCTTGTTTGAAGTTAATTAGATTTTTTTGTTGGTATGACGTCTCCAATGAGGCTAATCAGGACTTCAAGGAAGCTGTTGTAAGAGGACTCTATCTTGTTGCAAAGTGAAAATGCAGGGGGGATAAAAGCCGCCAATCTGGATATGTACTGTGTACAATTGATAATTTCAAGATAAGACGGACATATCTTAAAAATTCCATCACAAAGCCAAACTTTGCTATGAACGCGAAAATCATTTAAATTTTTCATGACGGCAAGAATAATAAATCCCTCGTTGTCATCTTTTCAGCTATCATATACACAAAAAGCCAAATATTTGTCTCAGGAATGTCGTTCACTGGTTGTTAAGCATTTAAATGTTCCATGACGCCGAGAATAATGGTTCCCTCGTTGTCCTCTTTTCCGCTATCATATACAATAATTAGCAAATATTTGTCGGGAATGTCGTTCACAGGTTGCTATCCACTGGTTTTTTACAGGATTGATTTGGGATTTTGCGGTTTATTTCAGCTGACTAACTAACTGCCTTGCTTCCACGCGACCGGAGGTAAACTCATGGATATGTTCGTGATTAAAAGGAATCATGGTTTTGTCGCAAGTTTTACGAGCCATTGGACATTTATGAGACCGCCATTTTGCACAAAGCCAGTGACTGGTAGATTTTGTCTCGCTTTTTAGTGAGTTCGTGCCCATCCAAGATGAGAAAAGTTTTGCCTTGTTGACTTTTGCCGTTTGACTTTTGGAAGGGAAATGGCGAACTGGAAATGTTATGCGACGAGGTCATACCCTTCTTGATTTCCGAAATCGAGCGAGAAAAAAGGAAAGAGGCAGTCGAACAATCAGGTAGTCCGCAGTCAGAGCGCCTGTCGAAGAAATCGGAAAAATCCGTTAAACATGAGAGGCTTGAGAGGTCCGCTATAGCTCTGTTACTTGTATGTGAGGAAACTGTGCTTCTGAAATCTGAGTCATGTGTCAATGGCATACTCAAGCTTAAAACTAATTTATTTTTTCTTTATTAATTAGTGATCTTCAATCTCGAACATCCTTAATCCAGTTTAGTGCCTTATGTTTTGAACAGTGTGTTGCGGGGGGCAGTTGTCTCAGTTGTAAATTTTCGGGAAATATGTTGCGAGTTGCGAGCTCGTCAATTTTCTCGAGAGTTTCAATTGGTATGTCATACTCATCGGCAGTTACGCAAATTTCGTCGGTTACTTTAGAAATTGCAGACTCGACATCTGAGAGAGGAACGAAGCTTAAAGCTGGGATCACTTTAAGGTTAAGGCTAGCTTAGCATTGTTTTCTTAGGTTTTTTTTTCAAACCTAATTTTGAATGTTTGCGACGGAAGCTTTGGCATAATTGAAAATAGCAAATGAAAAGAATTCAGTTTTAAATAGGAGGCAAATGCATTCAAGGCAGCTTGTTTGAAGTTAATTAGATTTTTTTGTTGGTATGACGTCTCCAATGAGGCTAATCAGGACTTCAAGGAAGCTTTTGTAAGTGGACTCTATCTTGTTGCTAGGCAAAGTGAAAACGCAGGGGGGATGAAAGCCGCCAATCTGGATATGTACTGTGTACAATTGATAATTTTAAGATAATAACGGACATATTTTAAAAATTCCATCACAAAGTCAAACTTTGCTATGAACGCGAAAATCAGTTAAATTTTTCATGACAGCGAGAATAATGAATCGTTGTCATCGTTTATGCTATAATATACACATAAACCCAAATATTTGTCTCGGGAATGTCGTTCACTGGTTGTTAAGCATTTAAATTTTCCATGACGCCGAGAATAATGGTTCCCTCGTTGTCCTCTTTTCCGCTATCATATACAATAATTAGCAAATATTTGTCGGGAATGTCGTTCACTGGTTGCTATCCACTGTTTTTTTACAGGGTTGATTTGTGATTTTGCGGTTTCTTTCAGCTGACTAACTAACTGCCTTGCTTCCACGCGACCGGACTTAAACTCATGGATATGTTCGTGATTAAAAGAAATCATGGTTTTGTCGCAAGTTTTACGAGCCATTGGACATTTATGAGACCGCCATTTTGCACAAAGCCAGTGACTGGTAGATTTTGTCTCGCTTTTTAGTGAGTTCGTGCCCATCCAAGATGAGAAAAGTTTTACCTTGTTGACTTTTGCCGTAGATAAAATCGGTCATTATGTTGTTCATTGTATGAGTGTAATGATATATCTTTGCGTTGTGTGTCATTATTAAATTGTTCGCAAATATGACTCCATTAGCAGGCTGAGAAGCAAAAATTATTCCCTTGAAAACAGTCTTCTACCCTAAGCACTATCTCTATTTGGTGTCTCAAGTAAATTGAGACAGCTGAGTTGACTCTTTTTAATTGCGTTTTAGAGATATGCACCAATTCTTGGTAATTTATATCATAAAATAGTTTTTATCCCTTATGGGATATTTTAATTGACATGGGCTTTAATGTCATGGGCTATTGTGTCCATGGGGATATATTGGTATGTGATATTTTGTAATGGGATATTTTCGTATGAGATGCATTGTCCTGTAACCCTTTTGGGACCGGCTTTCTTTCAGGATCAGAACTTTTCAATTTCAGGGAATCTTTTCAAGCATCAATTGGCAGTTTGCATGCTCTCCAAGCATCTTCATAGCTACGTGTCTTACTATTTGGGATGGCTTGAGGCTTGCAAATTTATTCAATTGAGTTTATCCTCTCTCTCCTCGTTTTTCAATTCAGTCTGCGTCATCGGAATCGTTGTTGAGTCGACCTTCCTCCAGCTCTTCGATCGACCAATTGCTTCTGGCTGCTTTAATTTGACGACAATGATAAGTCCTTCTTTTTTGCTTTCTTGCTAGACAACTATGGCGATACGCCAGATCAATGAAATTTTGTACGCACAATGTTTGTCCTAATAAAGTATTTGCTTGCTCACTAAGCGTGAAGACAGTTTGACTTAAAGTGTTTGAAGTGCGATTTATCGTATCAAGTCCAACATCACTACCACAAAGAACTGTTAGACATATCGAAACATGACAGTCATTAACAAGAGTTAGTAAATGTTAATACACAAGAACCCAAAGAACTTATTTTCTTTATCACTTTCAGTTGTTAAAGCACTTGGCTGCAAGGTAGTGTATTAGCATCACAATCGGTATCCAGAATTTGATATCGTTCCGCTATCATCACTTTATGATGTTCCTTATTTTAACAGTCAGTATCTGTAACGATCGGTGCATTGCAATGAATTGGTGGCCCTTAGAGCTTTTGTGTAGGCATACTCCTGATCACAAGAGTTTCTTTTCCACTAGTTTGCCAAAAGTCTCTTCTTCTGTTGGGAACGGCTCCGGGCGAGAACTTCGTTTTGCTCAGTTAATCAATCCAATTGTAAATTGGCAGCGTCAGTTTTATACTATCCAAACTTTTTAAAAGAGTTATATTTCAAGTTTATTTTGACGCTTGCGATTAGCAAGCGTTATCAAATCGTAATATAGACTTCGGGTTAACAACTACAGGGTCTTTCAGTTAGAATGGTTTTTTTAAACGTCTTCAACTTTTAAATGGAAAATTGGATTTAACTGATTCTTTTTACATTTATATAACAGATTAAGATTTTTGAACACGTACATAAGAGTTACAATAACTGCTGGAAATGTCCACCATTTTCTTGAATACAAAGATGTAACCGCTTCTCAAAATTTGTTGCTGCTTTCACTCCCTGCGCCGGAGTTATTGTTCCACAAGCGTTTTCCACAGTTTGTATAAGATTTGCGACTGTCTGGGGTTGGCATCAAAAATCAATTTACCCAAATGACCCCATAGCCACAAATCCAATGGATTCAAGTCCGGGCTTTGGGGTGGCTAAGGAATTGCACTCCTCCTGCTTATAATCCTAGCGCCAAATTTTGAGTTGAGCCATGTGAAGACTCTCTCTGTGCAGTGGAACGTTGCACCATCCTGCATAAACCACAGGCGCCGAAGATCGCGGCGTGTCAGAAGAATTGGCCAGAGTTTAGACTGCTACATGTCAAGATACGTATGCTGGTTCAAAGTGACCGGATTGTCTCTTGCATCAACGAACCAGAATGGGCCCAATAAAGTACCTTTAAGCACCCCCGCCCAGCACACCCTTTTTCTTGCCTTGATATTTGCATTCCAATATTTCTCGGGGATTTACAAGGGACCAGTGTCTCTGGTTCTGAGAGTTTGGAGCAGAGTCCAAAACCCACCATTTTTCATCGTAGAAGATGACATTCGAGGCAAAATTGGTTGTCAAATTGAGCATGTTGATAAACCAAAGGCAAAAAGTATGTCGCATTTGGTAATTGACTGGGGATGTTTTCTGGGTTTTAATTATCTTAAATGGCTTTAATTTTAGCTCTTTCGCGATTCTCCATGTTGTTCTTTTTGAGTATCCAAAGTTCGCTGCGGCTTTACTGATTGAGTGGGTAGGGTTTCTTTGAAAGTTCTTAGCATTGATATCTTGCGTTATTCCAGTTCCTTTGCGATTGGAAGTCGCATGCGGTGCTTGATAATCTTCTTGAAATTTTCCCCGTACTCGAGAAAAATTTTTACATTTCAATCTTGTGCTTTCAAGAGGTGTGATATTAAAGTCCTGGATATATTGCCGGCGTACGAAGGCTGGTTTGTCAAGTCTTGCAAATAATGTGTTTCTTTTGCTCAACAGTAAAAGGCATAGTGAACATTCAAACACGGTAGAAAAGGCTAACTGCATATGCTTACTCAGCCTGTGTGAACATGTTTTGTTAGACGTGTGAGTTTCCCGCTGTAAATTTTCCCACGTGTTCAAAATTGTTATAACTCTTATGTACGTGTTCAAAAATCTCAATATGTTATATAATAAATATAAAAAGAATCAGTCAAATCCAATGTTCCATTTAAAAGTTTCAAAAAACCATTCTAACTGAAACTCTTTTTAGTTTAACAGAATCACTTCAATCACTTTACCTTTGTTTCATATGAAATCAAAAGTCACACGTTGTTTCGCGCATGTCCAAAAGAGGTAACGCACCTGCCTATAAAAACAAAGGTCAATAGTTGAATCCGGCCAGGAACTGTTTTTTTTTATAAGCGAACAATTGTCCGCTCGTGGAAAAATTGTTGTCGGCTTTTTGTCAGCTTAGTTGCTGCAACGCCAAATCTATCTGAATTTTGTGCAAAATTAACTCAAATTTTTAGTTTTTAATGGCATTTTCCGGTTTTGGGCAACTAATTGAGTTCTGAGAGCTTTTGCATAATTTTGATTTTTGATATTTTTTCTTTTCATTAAAATTAGTTTTTTTTCTATATGGAATCAAGTTAAATTTTTTCAAATGGTGCTGTAGTAACACTCATTCTTAAGATGACACATCTCAGAAGTTCGATTGCAGCCGCGACCTGTTCTTTGTTGTGGAAATCGAAAGTTTTACTATCGTGTCTGCTAATTTTTGTTGGTTTGTGTCACGGAGAAAGGTTCAGTTTCTTTGTGCAATTTTGAATATTCTTCGTAAAGTTTCAAATGGTGCACTTGTTTTTTCCGGGAAATTCTCGTCCTTTTTGCTTTTTTTTACAAAAAAAACGTTTTTTTTTTCAATTTCGCCTTTTTAGCTGTTCATCATAGTCGTTCATGTTTGTATCGCAAGTTTTGGGAAGCTCCGCTTCGCTTCTGTGTATATATATTTTTTCAGACTGCAAAGTTTCACTGAAAGTGTTTTTTTGTGTCAGTTCTTCTCCATTCATTTCAACTGGCAGTACTTTTGACATTCTAAACTAACTGAGTTCTTAAAACTTATTCTGATTTTTTCCATGGTGTTTAAATTGTTCTATTGAGACCTTCCTCCAGCTTTTTTGACCATTTGTCTCTGGCTGCTAATCTAATTGAATTGATGACAAAGTAGGTGTCGGTGTATACCAGGGTTCTGCTGTTCTCTCTCTCTCTCACTCGCTCACTCACTCTCTCTCTCTCCGTCCACTTCTCTTCATCCTCGTCCTAGAAGCCCTCTTACATCGATTCAATCAACGTAAAGGCGTGCCTTGGGAGTTTGTATGCGGATGACTTAGTATCAATAGATGATACGCTTGATCTTCGCTTAACAGCGATTCAATGCTTAAAAAAATACGAAAATTCTGATCGCAGACATCAGTCTTTGTTCTCCTCGAATACCCTTTTGTCGTCTGCGGTAAAGGTTTTGGGAGCAAATCTTTTTCTCGCTCTCAGTGCAAATTTTGGGTTCACAAAAAGGCTGCGGATTATCAGGTCGGCTGGTAGCCAAACCAGAATATGTTTGCCCCAGATGCACTGGAGTGACGCGGGCTATCGGAGGTCGCTTTTCAAATATGGTTGACGTATTCGGCGCTACGCTCGATGCTGAGCAAAGTTTTTTAACTGGGTAGTAATTTCATTGATGGTGGGTGCTCTGATAAGGCAATTGATGCCCGGTTTTGCTCGGCCTGGATTTGATTCAGGAAAAAGCTTCATTTTAACATCGAGGCACCTTTGATTTAGAACAGGTGGAAATATGGCTCAGATGCACTTAATAACCTCGGTCTGTGTGACATTATGAACGTCCTCAGAAGCAGACGCCTCAGATGATTCGAAAATGTTGAGCGCGCTCCTTTTGTTTCATGCATCAAAATTGACGTAAAAATGTCAGTTTTTCCATCAAAATACATGGGAGACCAAGAAAGACTTGCTTAGATTGCGTGAAAATTATATCAAGGAACGTTGCCTGACTCACACTGACCAGCGAGACCCTGTATCACAGAAAGCTGCAGTTCGACATGGCCTGGTGCTGCCAACACAGTCTGATGGGAGAAAAACAGCACCTTAATCAAATACCAGAGATGATGATGATGATGACATTGACAGAAGGACGATGCAGAAGGAAGGGGTGAATAGTTTTGAGATCAGAAGGCAACTAGGAATAACATCAATTCGACAGAAGATGGAAACACGGGCACTGGAGAGGATAGGACACGTGACGAGGATGCCGGACACAAGAACAGTAAAGAAAATCACTCTGGGCAACTGGACGGAAGTAGGCGAAAGACCAAAGAATGGGAAGAACGATACTATAACGTATTGGAAAAGAATTTTAAAAGAGGCAGAGTTAGATTGGACTAACATCGAAGGTCTAACAATGGACAGAAAAAATTGGAAGGGTATTGTGAACGAGAGGAAGAAGGCCATGGATGAATGGGAGAACAAGATGTGCGAAATACACAAAGGGGATCTGAAACCAACCAGAAGCCAAGCCGGTAAACCAGTCACGGAGGAAGGGTTCAAATGTCGTTGGCCACCATGCGAAAAGACATGCCGAACAAAGGTGGGACGAGACCATCATGAAACACGAATCCACAAGCGCAATGAACTAATATTTGAATGTGGAAAATGTCACACAACTTTCGAACAAAAAGCACAAAGAACGAACCACGCCAAGCAATGTGGAGGGGCCCCAAGAGGGACGTGCCCGGACTGTGGGAAAGAACTTAGCACGACGAACATGGCGAGACATAGAAGAACCTACTGTTTGAGAAGACATGACACAATGACTCTTAGAAGCGCGAGCACACTAGCCAGGACCACATGCCCGGACTGCGGGATCCCCATCACAAAAACAAATGTAGCAAGACATAGGAACACTGCGTGTCCGGGGAGTGGCAGTCGAGACCCCCAGGGGTTGTAAACGACATACAAGACAACGACATACAAAGTCGTTCTTTTCTTCAACCTTGCAAGACAACTGTGGTGATACACTAGAATCATACAAATGTTCTTTGCAACGCGTGCTGGGCTCCACGCACAATATTTGCCTTAACAGAATTATTTGCTTGCTCATTAGGCGTGAAGAGGTTCAATTTTATCTTAATCAAAGTGCGAATAACCGTATCAAGTCCATTATCACAATCAGAAAGAACTGTTAGTTATTTCGAAAGATGAAAGAATGTGCCACCAGTGAAGCATTCGTAACTCACAGGATACCAAATTGATCTTTTTTTATAACTATCTATTTTGTTTGTGTAACGAAAGATGAAAAAGATGGTTAATCAAATTCAAATAACTTAAATTCAAAAAGAAGAGGCAACAAGCATCAATCAATGCACCAAAATTAAAATCCGTTCAATGAACAAAGTTTACATAATTAAATCTTCTTTAGCAGGGTGTTTTTGAACCAAATCTTGCCGTACTGATTGCCACCTCGGATAGCAATGTCAACCGTTCCATTTGTATTCTCTGCAGTACATTCCACCATTTCTTCAAACATCTCCTTGAGATTTTTCGGTTTTTTTACTACGTGATCTTTTTCTATTTATCTGCGCCCTCGTTTGTTCCTTGTTTAGCATGCAATTTTCCTCAGATTTGAAAATATGCGAAGCAGGTAGTCTGTTATACGTTTTTTTTTCGTTCCCTTCATCGAACCTCATAGGCTCGTAAATGAATCTTTTTGCTACTCGTTTCGACACCCTGTGTTAAAGTATTTGTTTGAGAAACTCGATAAGTTTGATAGTTTGAGCCTGAAAATTCTATTTATATTCAACTGTTATGATGTTTGTTGTCATGGTCGTCTAATATTTGATCATTTAAACATTTTAAGGGATCATCATTTGACCAATTATTCTTTCTCTTTTAATTATTCTTTCTCTTTTAAAAGAGGCTTTTTTTGGTATTACAAGAAATTTCAAAGCAATTTGCACAATTGTCAGAAAATCCCATCTATCTTGAATCGTTGGTCTCGGAAATCAGTTTCGGTTCCGTTTTGCCCTATAAACACCTGGAATAATTATAACAATAATTAAAAAGTATTTTAATTACCGTTGAAAAACCCTTGTAGAAAATTCCAACCGTACAACTTTCATTAAGATCAAATGAATTTTCATGACGGAAGAATGGTAGCCATACAATCCTTAATATGAAAATTGTATGACTAGCATTTTTCATGGAAGAATTGTACGAAATTGTATGAAATTGTATGACGAGCATTTCCGTTGGATGGAGGTCAACCCGGGTAAAGTTAAGCGCTCAATCTGCACAAAATAAATAGGTAGCACAAATTAAAGAACTAAAATAATTTCGACCAGTAACAAAAACAATTTTGAATATTGTTGCAATTGTCACCTGGAGGAATTTGTGCCGTAAGCAAAATCGAATAATAAAATTGATGACTTTTCAGCCAATTTCGACAAAGGGAATAATTTGATTAGTGTTTATTACCAATCTTTTTTTTTAAATTGATTTTCACTGACCAGTTTGAGTTAGTTGGGGAAGTTTTTTCCCTCGCATTCGTTGAAATGAGTAGAAAGGAAATAAATGCAATAAAATTGACACAGCTTATGCGTGAAATCGAATGCGAAACGATGGAAGTTTGAGTATTTTTTAAATATTGTTTTGAGTTAGTTTTCGGCCGCTTTTTTATTGGTTTCATTTTTAGGAATTGTGAGACCAATAAAATACGTGTAACGAAGAGTGAAAGTGTTTTCTGTGAGTTGTTTTGTCCATTTGTTTTAACTGCGATCAGTAACTGTGATGAATTGAAAGACAAGTTTTTAGTTTTCAATTAAATTGAATATATTGATGAATAACAATTCAATGTTTTACTTTTCTTTTTCTATTTATTTGAGATCTTGTTCGAATCGATTTAGAGAAAATACGAATTTTTCATATGATAACTTTGAGGAGAAAATATATCACCTTACTAACAAGATTAAATTATCGGAACATAAATAAAATGTCGATTCAGTTGATTTTGTCTATCAAAATACAAAATTGAATGAACAATTTCGAAACGATTGTTTTGAGCAATTGTATGAAATGCATATGAATCAATTTTCTAAATTAAAACATGCTTGGGGAGGGCATTCTAATTATACGGTAGGCCACGAAGGGGGGAGGGGAGTTGTACGGTTGATCTTTATCGTGTTTTATTTCAAAATATGAGTTTCAACACCTCCCCCTTTACTGCACATACTTTTGGCATTCAGTTATACAATTTAGCTCCAAATATTTTCTTCGACCCCATCTTTTATTCGACAATAATAACATGAAAAATTACTGTGAAAGCAGAAATTTCGCAGTGTGGGGGTAGAGTGAAAAAGGCCGGTTTTCGAAGTACCTCTAGGAACTTTGTGGTCATTTTAATTATTTATGTGATTTCAGATGAGTGAAATGTCTACATCAGGGGCGGGAGATTCGCATGATCAGTCCTCCAAATCATCTTCTGACGTCATTTTTGCACCCCTGGGGTCAGATGAAATTGCGGATAATGTGACTTGCATTGAGAGCTTGTGTATGAGTTGTCACGAGCAAGGAGAGACTAAGTTGTTGCTGACTAAGATTCCATTTTACAAGGACGTTGTGGTTTCTTCATTCCGATGTGATTTGTGTCATTACTCGAACACGAATATTCAAAGCTGTGAGCCGATCCAAAATAGAGGTAGCTGTAAGCTGCTAATTAACTTCGGCTCTTAACCATTACAGCCCCCTTCGTAATACAAAATCGTATAGCGGTGTTGCTATATTTTGTTTGTTACTGGACTGGAGGCTATTATTGGAAATTGGTAGCTTTTTGAAAAACGATAATTCTTCGCAGAGAATTTTGCCATAAAAAAAGAACAAAAAACAGATAAGTAATTGAAGCAAATTGAGTTAGCAATACACATCACCCCAACTACCATACCCTTAGCGTGCCCGGGAGTCGATGTGGATTGTTTCGTGGAATTAAAGTAATGAGTCTTAAGGAAATTGCTTTGCGATTTAGTTGTTTTTTAAACATTTACGAATTGGTAACTGCAGCGAATTGTGCTATGCCCATGTCAAGATCGATGAGGGTTACTGCTCTCTTAACTAGATCGTTTTACTTTGGGCACGAGTATTTTACTTACCGGTTAATAATTTTGCGTTCTTGAATCAACCATATCCATTTCTGAAACTCAATTATGAGTAATGAACGTAGTGAAGACTCTTATATAGGTCTTGGTGATTTTTTTTCAGGAATGGTCTTAAAATGATCTTATGATACGGATATGCATTCAAACGAAACTGAAAGTGACGTAAATAGCATTCTACAAATACGAAAGTGAAAATGGCGCAAAAAAAAACGTGTTAGTTTCGGAAAAGAAATTAAATTTTAGATGTTGATCCAGTTTTTTCAAGATGTTGATTCATTGGCTATGTTTGTAATATTTTAAACTGCATATGACATTTAACTTAAGGTCAGATCTGGTATTTTTTTCCAGGGAAACGAGTTTTCAAAACCAATTCAAAAAAATGTCGATCCTTCTTTAGTTTGACTCAATTGAATTTTAAAAGCTTTTCACCTGTTCAATAAAGATATAAGCAGAATTTGTTAATGGTTGACTGCAAATACAAGCTCACTTTCAGCACAGATAAATCTGTTTTGTAAGTTTTAAAACTACATCCAGTGCTTCTAGGATAAATATTTCTCTCAATGAAATTGATGTTCGTCTTGAACCATGCTCGCATCCTTGGGTGTACTGTTGACTCCAAGCTGTCTGTCTTCTTTCATGTACTGAAGCTTAAGTCAAAATTAAAACAATTTTGAGTTGTTACTGATGTGCGGCGTTTTGTTTCCATTGAAGTTCTTATTAAATATTATTTCAGTAATATCCAACCTATTATTCAATATGTTTGCTTTTGTATGGTTGCATTTGCTAAGCAAATTTAGTTAGGATTTTTTGATCCAAAAGAGTGGCTTACTCAAATCGAAAATTTGACAGCTCTAGGAGTTTTTTCTCTTCAAACAAAATATTGACAGTACATGGACTATTTGTGTATAATCTCGTCGATTTCTGTCCAAGATCCTTTAATGAACTCAATTATGGAGTATTTGATCAATTTTTTCATTTAAAAGCCAAGAGCTTTTTAACAAGAAGTGTAGCATGGGTCAATTTCACTAACCCGTTATGAAATATTAAGTTGAAGCGAAATTCAATACTCAGTTACAAATAGAGGATACAAGTTGCTAAATCTATTGAGCGAAAATCATGTTTTGCCTGAAAATTCTTTAAAAATGAGCAAAGATGCGGTTATTTGCTTCGCGCATCGACTTAAAGGCACAGATAATCTTAAAAATCTGAATTTAGTGCGTACCATTTTTTCTTTTTGAGGTGGTCCAAGGTTTCGTTTTAATAAGGATCAAAAATATTAGATTTTTTTAAATTGTATGTACGCCTTGATATGTATTTAAAGATTTATTTTATTTATGAAATTTCATTATGTTTTTTTAATGCTAATATACAGGAAAATTGTTTGCGATCCAACTCTCAAATCATGATGCTGAATTGTTCTAGTTTCCGAGATATTGCGATTTTTCAAAACAAAAGTAAGTTTTCAAAAACTTCAATTTCGTAATTATCAAGTACGTGTTTTTTTAAATATTATCTGAGCTGCACTTCCATGAAACAAAGCCCGAAAATGTTTTCTGAATAAGCAATGAATTATTGAATTCTGAAACCTTGCAGAAAAAGAGGAATCTTAAAAAGAGGAAACGATTTATTCTCATGAGGGCACAGAGGTTTCATGCTGTTAAAGCAAGTTCCTTGGCAGGCAATTTTCATCTTTAAAACTTATTAGCTAATTTAAATATTTTGTTGTTTTTTTGTTATTTAATATTACTATAATTAATTTGGAACATATTTATTTTGAAGGCGCGTTTGTTTTCTCAAAGGCAGACTCATATAGGACATTTCTGATGCCCTTTGTCTGTCCTCTCTAAGTTTGCAGTAAATTCAATAATTTATTGATTCAAATTTACAAAAAATTTCATTCATTTCTATTTCTTGAGTTAGACCAAAGCAAAATTGATTTTGTTTGCAATTTTAAAGGAACATATTCTTCTTCTTCTTTGCGAGCTACCCCACAATTTTCTAAAGACCCTTTTTTGTAGACATTTTTCTGCGTCACAGGCAAAATATTGAAAAAACTGGCAAAAAATACCAATGCCATTGTTCGGCTTACTTTCAGGGGATAGAAATTTTTTCAGAGTATTATTTTCTTCTGACTATAGCCATTATCACTAATTGATAGCCAATGCTATGTTATGTGTTTATTTTATCACATGTGTTGCGAAGCTCGGTTTCGCATCTATGTTCATCTTAGTGAAATGCTGAACCAATTTAGTTTAAAATGTATCAAGTTTTAAGGTCAATTATTTTGCGATGCTGTTTTGTTTAATTTGCGGGTCATTTATTGTTGTGCAATGCTTAGGAGTGCGTTATGAGATAAAAGTGAAGCCTGGAGAAGATCTGAACAGACAAGTGGTGAAGGGCGAGTTCGCCACTATCTCAATTCCCAAACTGGAGCTGGAGATTCCGAAGGAGTCACAGCCGGGATCCATCAACACAATCGAAGGCATGCTTCCAATCTTTTTATTCTTTTTATTATTTTGTTATTATCAAGCGTTATAAAATTGAGATGTATCCTTTTTTCTGGTTAACAACTTGATTTTTTAATTTGATTGTTTTTTTAATTTCAATTTTGTACTTCAAAGCTTTTATATGGCCCCAATTGTTTCGACGTATTGACCTAATTTTGCGTCGTTGAATTTGCGTTCAGTGACCTTCGTGTTTTCGGATGGCTGGGGGGGGGGGGGGGGTAAAACTTCTTTTTGGTCCACCCTTTCATTTATTTTTAGCTTCCCTTTTATATTTTAGTTGCCTGCTCAAATTCAAAATTCGCTGTTGTTTGCGACTGACTCTTCTGTATGTTTGTTTGTTGTTTCGAGTGGTAGAGTTGTTTGCAGGAATTATTCAAAGAGTGATAGATGGTCTGACTCAAGACCAACAGACTCGCTCTGAAGTTGATCCCGAAGGATTCCTCAAGGTCAGTCAGTTCATCACTAGACTGGTGGATCTGAAGGAAGACGAAACTGGCTTCGAGATCATTATGGATGATCCGTCTGGCAACAGTTTCGTGGAGAACCCTTTCGCGCCCAACAAAGACGAGCGAGGAAGTGTGAGTCACTACATCAGGTATTGAGTTTAAGTTGGATGCTTCAGAATTTTCAGAAAACTTGATTTTGCGGCTACTTCAAAATTTTCAGAAAACTTGCGTTTTTTTTCGGATGGTAAAAGTTTTAAAAAAAAATACTTCTGGCGTGCGTTTCGAACGTAAGTATATTGTATATTGGCGTCCAATGTGCCCTTAAGAACCTTTAAGATTCGATTCCAAATATCGATTACGTCAAATCTCGATCAATTAAATAGCACAAGACTGCTCGTATCAGTGCGAACCCCGAAATATCCTCACTTCCATTTAAGATATTAGCAGTTATTTTTTTTAAATCAAACGCTAACGCAATGTCAAATACATTATTTGCTTATTTAGTACTTCTTTTTGTTAGGCAAGGAAAGTTCTCTTAAGAAATTTTAATTTTATTGTGCAAAAAAAGTTATAAAATTTTCTTCATTTTTGTTTGTTTTTCATGTTTTGAAGACACCTGTTGTTGATTTTGCCTAATCCACTATTTTTTTACGCGTTTGTTTAGTTCTCTTATCTAACCACCCACCAAAACCGCACTAATTTGAAAAAAGTTCAAACTAGTTTTTTTGTGAATATCGTCGGAACATTCTGTGCCAATTGCTTAGCAAATGGCTATCCTTTTTGCAAATATTGATTAATTTTCGTTTTTTGTTATTTTTTACTTTTGCGAAGCCCTCGTGTGGGCGCCAATGTGACACAAACATGAAGTCAGTCAACATGCCATTGTTTTATTACGCTAGCGAACTATAGTGAGCGTGAGCGTTAGTGTAATGCTACGACTCTTTTTCTCTAACCTAAGTCGCAAATATTGGTGGCGTTTTTGGTGGCATCTTTACGGCATCCTCTGATAGCATGTGCTTTGACATTCGAATAGTAATAAATTAACACAGTTGATGCATTTTAGTTCATCAAATGAACCGAAAATAAAAACTATTTGTTTCGAACAACAACTAATAAAAGCTCGATTTCAGAAATTTTCTAACTCAATAAATCTCGCAATTTTTTGAAATGTCTTCTTTATACATAAGGTGGCTTTGTGCTTTCCAATTTATTATGAGCAAAATTAGTTTGGATGCTTTCAGTTTGTTATATTCCAAATTATTACTTGCAAAATTGTGTCTATTTGCATTTGGTGCCACTTTTGCTGAATGGCATTGGCAATTTGGTAGCATATGTAGCTGCTTTATTCGTGACTAATGTTTGTCAGTTGTTAAGCGTGCGTGGCTGAGGGGGTAGTGTGTGAGACTCAAAATTTCTTCATTGTAGTAGGTCGCAGATTCGAATCTTACACGTAGCCGGTGTTTTGCTAATTCGAGGCTTATTTCTACTTTTCCTTATTTCACTTGACAGAGCTGCATTTAGTCGTGGTCTCGCAATTGTTTGCAAAGCGCAGCTTCGCCTGTGCAAAATCTCATAAACCAATTTTTTTACCTGTTTTTAAACAATTAATCTATCTTTCTAACAATGTTTAAGAATCGATGAACGTACTTCAGACTCTTATAGGTTGTGATGATATTATAAGATATAGGTCGTATTAAAATTGGTTCAGGCTCACATTTACTTTTTCAGGCTCCCATACTGACTTTTGATTTCTTTTTTTTCAGTTCAGTTCATTTCCTTTGCTAGAAGGAAGGCAAACTCCATTATCGAACAGCAAAAGTGTTAAGGTCACGAAAAACATGATCGACTAATAGTTTCGAAACTGGAATTTTATTTGCAGTTTTCCCTGCAAAATGAAATAATTACTTGTTGATGAATTTTTCTCAAATTGGGTTAATTTTATCAAAAAGAATGTGATCATAAATTGTTCTAGAATTTCAAAGAGCTCTAAGGCCTTCTATTTTTGTCTTTGAAACTCGAAAGTTGAGATTTTTTTTACAAAATCAGTCAGTTTTTTTCCGTTTACTTGCGTTTAGTGACTATTTTCAAACTTCTGTTGGCTATGTTTGTTGTGTATCACAGCAAAAACCTCTCTGCAATTTTCTATTAAATCAGTGTGTTACTTCAGGTTATTTCAATTATGATTGACTAAAGCTTTTTCTAAAGTCTTTTTTTGCCGTTTTACAAACTAATAGTCTTGCTCTGTGACATTAAAACAATATACCGCTCATTGTTTTGTTGTCATCTTGTTTAAAGATTTTCGGAGTTTCTCCGAAACGCTTTCTAGAATTTTCCAGACTAAAGAGTGATTGAAAGTTCTTGCCTTAACGTCTCTTAAACATTGAGCTCGATGGTTGCTCTGAATGATTCTTAAACGTTCGGATGTAAGCTTTTTTAAACGTTGTGCTCGACAGAAAAACTAAAACGTTGCGTCCATAGCGCATTAAGAGGTTCATTTAATATTGAAGAATATAGCAACTCGAAAAACATTCAACTGACTAGCAGAATCAAGAGCTCGCTTTGCTCTGATATTTTTGTTTTTCGTAGTTGCATACAATTGTTTTGCTAGTTTGTTTAATATATAAGATATGGCCAACGCTTTTGAGTTCTGATGCAGTATATGATGAATTGACTTTAATGTATGTCGATCAAGTTGTATTCGTTTCGTGGGAAATTGAAAAGGCAACTTAAGAAATGTATTTTTCAGATACATATATATTTAAAGGAAGTTGATGTTTTTTATGTGAAATGATTTTGATAAGAAAGTTCAAGTTTATTTTGTTCACTTTAGGTCGATCGATCAAGACGTGGAGCTGGGTCTTAATGAGAAGCATGCGAGAGATGCAGTCACTAGTCGAGAAGGCATGGATGATACGACAGAACTTGACTTCCAGAATGAAGTAAGATATAGTCCATTCTTTCCCATTATAGCCCTCAAGCCAATTAGACCCGTCCGCCCGCCGTCATAGAAAAATCACAGTGTAGGAATGGTATATATATATATATATGTTTTACTCGGCTGGCGGGAAGTCTTGCAGTGCCAAAAAATGTGGCGTAAAACGAACCAAGCCCAAAAGTCAGAAAATGAATTTTGAGCGTCATAGTAGTAGATATCTTTTACTGCTGGCTTTCTTTTTGCTTTTCATTCGTTTCCTCGCTGTTTTTTCTCTTCTTCAAGTGGGATCAATATTTATCTAAAGACTTCTGATTGCATCTCTGCGTATTTTTGGTTGACGGTGGTTTGTTTGTTTAGGTGATGACATTCAACAGCAACTGTCCCTCGTGTGGGCGCCAATGTGACACAAACATGAAGTCAATCAACATCCCATTCTTCAAGGTCATTATTGTTTTATTGCACTAGCCAGCTATAGTAGGCGTTAGTGTAATTCTACGACTCTTCTTTTTTTCTAAACTAAGTCGCAAATATTGGTGCCATTTTGGCATCTTTACGGCTTTTTGATAGCATGTGCTTTGGCTTTCGAATAAAAATCTTAACACAGTTGATGCGTTTTTAATTCATCATATGAACCGAAAAAAGTTTTTTGTTTCAAACAAAATAACAATGATAAAAACCTGATTTCATAAGTTTTCTGACTCAATCTATCTCCCATTTTTTTGGAATTCGTAATTTATACATCATGTGGCTTTATGCTTTCCAATTTATTACATCGCATTGGCAATTTATTAGCATGTGTTGCTGCTATTTTGTGGCTGGTGTTTGCCGATTGTTAAGCGTTCGTGGCCGAGAGGTTAGGGCATGAGACTCCAATTCTGAAGGTAGCAAGTTCGAAGCCCTTGCGTTGCAAAATTTTACTGATTCGAGGCTTATTTCTATTTTTCCTTTTTTCACTTTATAAAGCTTCCTTGCAGTGTTCTCCCAAGTGTTTACGAAGCCCAGCTTCCTTTCTGTGTTATTCCTGTCACAAGCCTTGATAAATATTATAGAATAATTACTAAACACGCGCATTGATATACGAATTTTAGCTTCAAAGACAGTTTTTGTTCCGACCATTTGGAAAGTGGGAAGAAACTTTGTATTCGTGTGTGTGTTTTTCAAGTAAATTATTTTTCAATTTTTTTGCATCGCCTTTGAGAATTTAAAACATAAATTCAAAAAATTTAAATAGATTTTGAATTTTTTGAAATTTTGTATAATTGTTTTTCTATAAAAGTGCCTTTTTTTACTATGACTGTCGAATATGCCTAAGTTCCAGTTTTTCGTTCAGATCGTTTTACCACAAAGAGCAAACAAAACTACTTTAGTTTGCAAAAAAAAAAACCTTTTTTGTATTTTTTTGACAAAGGTCGGAACCTTCTGTGCTATTTGCACAGTAACTGGTTATCCTTGTTCAAAATATTTTCCTTCTCTTTCTAATTAAAAATTTTTAAGGAATGAGTGTTATTTGTATTTGTTTAGCCTTGCGCTTAGCAAGATTCTGGCAACCGGGTGCTCGACCTTTTTTCGTGTTAAGGCGTGTTTTCAAGGCTGACAAAAAAATGGAGTTTTTTCTGGCTTTTTTCGTCTGAACGGATGTCTACCCACTTTTTGACACTGCTTAATTACCGCTAAAAAAGTTTTAACCAATACTAATTTAACGCAAAAAATTGTTTTCTCGACTTATTTTCAAATTCTTTTCAAACTTCATGGCTAAGTTGTAAAATTGATGTACTATGAAAATTGTTTTTCGACTCAGTGTTTTTCGTCTCATCATTTTTCAACGTGCCACCCTGCTCTGCTCGGTTGTATCTCTCCGCTTCATCTCTGTGTTTGGTGGCTGAACGATCGTCTTCAAGAGTTTACAAATCCCGCTATTGTAGAAATCTCGTATGTTTTCAGCTTAAAAAATTGCTGAAATAAATCGCAAATAGATAATTCTCGCCCTTTTCATTTTTGCGCTATATGCTTTTTCTCCAATTTCATATAAGTTTTCCTTGTATCACGGAAATGTTGGCGATAAGAACGATTTTAAATGTGAAAGTAAATATCTTCTGAATAGCTATATAAGCTATTCAAAAGACATTGCTAATTGCTGTCGAAGCTCAAAAAGTCTTTTCTCAATTTTGAAAGAAATCGAATATGCTTTAATTGAGTCCAATTGAAAATACCAATGAACTCACGATATCATCGCCGAGTTTGAACAAACTCAATGTTTTACGATCGTCATGGTTTTAGGAAGTAATAATTATGGCCACGGTGTGTGACGATTGTGGCCATAAGTCTGACGAGGTCAAATCGGGAGGGGGCATTGAACCGAAGGGCGTGAAGTACACGTGTAAAGTGGAAACTGTTATCGATCTGAATCGAGACGTGTTGAAATCGGAAACATGTTCATTGTGCATTCCTGAATTGGATGTTGAATTGGAACACGGATCACTGGGTGGACGTTTCACCACAATTGAAGGTGATTAATTGTTAATGAGCGAAATAATTTTTTAGTGATATACTATAATAGGTGGCAGATTCAAACTAAATGGCTGGATCGCTCTTTGTTATACTTCGAACACTATAATTCATTTCAAAGGCCTCATTTTTTGGCAAAAGAAAAATTTGAATTGTTGAAGAGCATTTCATCTGGCAAAGTACTGTATTTACAAAAAACTATCTTAGTAGCATATACAATTGATTGAAAGTGAAATGACTGTATTATGCATAATAAATAGTTCTCAAATTCAATGCATGCACAAAGTTATCACCTATTGTAACATATCACAGAATTTTCTCTTATTAAGGTCGTATGGTTTTGTCGCTTTTTTCAGAAAGTTGTCTGAAAAATTATTTACTCTCAGTTTCATGTTCGACTCTGAGTTGTTTTTTCGAATAAGTGTATAGTTTAATTTGATACATTTTTCCTTGTGATCGAAAAAGTGGTAATGGAATGAACTGAAATTGTGCGTTTTTGGCCTTACCAATTTAAGTATCTATTTTATGTTGGATCTTACAAAACCTCTCAGTTTACTGAATGGTAAATACAAAATTAATTGCAATTTCAAAAAGTCTCGTCTTGTTTTGAATATTTTCAAATCGAGGATTGTATTTAAGGACTTGTGAACTCTTTCCTGGAGGGCGTTGATAAGTTGGCGCCGTTTGGCAGTGGGGACAGCACACAATCTTCAACTGCGTACAAGTTTGAACAATTCAAACAAAAGGCCAAGGACTTGCTTGACCTGAAAGAGCCGTTCACCATTATTCTGGATGACCCTGCTGGCAACAGTTTCATTTCGAAGATTGACGATGAAAACGATCCAGGGTTGACAGAGGAGAGATACGAAAGGTCATATGACCAGAAAGAGTTTCTAGGATTGAATGACATGGTCACTGAAAACTACGAGGAGACAACTCAAACAAATGTCGAAAATGCGGGCGATACCTGACACCGATTGAATTTAACCCTCAGAATATTTTTTGAGTCACATTGAGTGTTCGCTGAAGCGATGCAAATGGTTCTATGATGATGCTGATTTTGTTGTAATTAGAATATATTTTGAAAATTTCTTGGTTTTCGCAAGCTTCGAAAAAGATTATTGGGAAGTTTTTGGCCAAATAATTGTTGCGAAGTGGTTCGATTATGAAATAGTTAAGAAGGGCAATTTTCTATGCAACGATTTTTAAATGGTTATGCTATTTGTAAATTTGGTTGAAGTAAGGGAAAGGAAGAAACTTGTCAATTTTCTCGACCATTGTCATCCGGCATGGATCGGCTAAACTTAGATATGTATATATATTTATACATATTATTTATGTTGATTTATGTTATAAACATACATATGGCTGGTTGACCGACCTTGAGAGACCTTCTCTCAAATGACGAACGGTCAGACCATGAATTAACGTTGGTTAAAATTAGTTGTTTTATCTAGCTTCGCATCAGAATATCTGTTTATCGATCCATTCGGATTCCAGAATTAGAAGATCATACGTTGAGGTATGACAACCATATTCTAGTTTGATGTCTCTATTTCAGATTGTGAATTATGCTGAAGGCGCCTCCTCCTTTTTCAATGCTATGTTTTTTATGCAAACTACCCACACCTTCATTAATTTCTCTTCAACAGTCTAGATCAGTCATTGTTCTGAACAGACACCGGAAGCCGAAGGCGTGGCAAGACCCCTGGAACCCCTATCGTGGCAAAGGAGGCAGGTACCCTCCAGAGTACATTATTCCAGTTTTCGACCAAGAGATCCAACAATCGCTGCCTCCCGAAGTGAGAAGTCGCAAAGTGAAAGCGGCTACCATTAATGACCCGGCTACATTCTACCACAACCCAGTAGTTCAAAAATTCATAAACATGGTCTCGCAGGGGAGTAAGTATAACGGAAGAATGATAACAGAAAGGATGTTGTGTGAAATCAAAAGAATTCAGGTGGAAAAGTACTGGAAATGTGAAGATGAATTGGAAAGAGCGAAAATGGAGACGAACCCAGTCAAGATTTTCATGCAAGCAGTTGAAAATGCAAAACCTTTTGTTGGTTAGTTAGGTTTTTATTTCTATCTTTATTACCGTGTCATGAAAGTCGACTTAACAACGTTATGATTTAAGCGCGAACTTAAAACCAGAAAATTTTGAGAAAAACGGCCTTGAAGCGCCAAAAAGAGCTTCGCTCAACAAAATTACTCAGTCTGGAATGTTGGGAAATAAGAGAAACGGACTGCTTAGACAGGCCGGATAGCCGTTTATAGATCCTCTGCGAATCGCTGAAACCATAATTATTATTATCTAACAACTGTTTTTTCGCCCTTTTTCCAATCGTTGGTTGGCAAGATATGTTTTCGGCTAAGGATTGTCTCACTGCATGTATTATTCTTATTTTTACACTGCATTATGTTTATTTTTATTTAATTTGGAACGCTAGCTTAAAATTGTTACGGCTGTGGTCCGATCTTTTAAAAATTGTTTGAGTGCATGGAAACTTAATTACATTCTCGTCAGCTTAGTGTATTATTACGAACCTTCTTTTTTTCTAACCTAACTCGCAAATAAAAGTGTTCATTAAAAGTGTTCTTTTATTTGAAATATTCACTGTAGCATTGGAAATTGCATAGCATCTGTTCTCTGCTTTATTTGTGGCTATTGTTTAATCTTCTGTATACTTATAAGCTTCCGTGACTGAGTGGTTAGTGTGTGTGACTCTTAATCTCAAGATCGGGGGTTTCAATCTCAGCCGTAGCTGAATTTTTGCTAATTCTACGCTCATTTATACTTTTTCTTATTGTACTTTATAAAGCTGCTTTTTGTCGTCTTTTGCTAGTGGTTGCGCAGCGAAGCTTCGCCTGTGTGCGAAACTTTTTGTTATCTGATTAAAATTACTTCCTTTTTTGTAAAATTACTATTCGATTTAAATTCAGTAAACTGTTCGAAAAAGGACTGGAGCTTTAAAAACTGACAAATTGATTGGCTACTGATTTGATGTATTTTGGGGTTGTTCGAAAATTTGATTTTGCTTATTGTTTTAGCATTGCTCTAAAATTTTCAGGCAATGATTTTTATAGTTTTTTTTGAATAAGAAATTAGTCTAAAGCCTGTGGAATTGTTCAACTTTTGTCACTCTTGCAAAACTCTAGACTAAAACAAAATTCCAAAAGAAGCTAAACTATAACAAATGTTGCTTCAAATTTGACTCTTAGTTTTTTTAGTTTAATTTAAAAATAAAGGGAGGAAAATTCTGCTCTACAATTAACTGAGTGAAAACGGTGCTGAAAAAACAATTGTGAATGACTTTTTGTTGTATTTTTTGAACTTCCTAGCGGAGTAAAAAAAATTATCTTCTGATCTAGTACATTAATTGGCTTTTTTATCTTCTGGTATGCATAATTTGGCTTTATGCTTTCAAATTTAATGCATGCAAAGTTAGCGTGGATGCCTTCAGTTCGATATATTCCAAATTATAACCAGTCAAATTATGGCTATTTGTATTTGGTGCCTTTTTTGCTGCATAGAATTGGCATTTTATTAGCATATGTAGCTGCTTTATTCGTGACTAGTGTTTGTCAGTTGTTTAGCGTTCGTGGCCGAGCGGTCATTTCTTTTTTTCTTATATAACTTAATAGAGCTGCTTTTTTCAAGTTCCCGCGCAGCTTCGCCTCTGTGTTTACTTTTGATTTCTTCTTGCAATTGTCAAGATCTTTTGCCATTTTTGCTTGTGTTTGCGAAAAGCAGCTTCGCTTCTGTAATTTTGGAAGCTATTATCTATGTTGAGTTCTTATTTTTCCGATGAACACTTTCTGCGATTAGAATTAGCTGATGCGTTTTATTCAACCAAGTGATCTTTCTTCTCTTTTTCAGTCTAATATTTATGTTTTTTTTAGATTTTTGCTAAGGTCTATTCACATGTGTGTACCAAATAGAAGATCAGTCACATTTTGATTCAAAATTCAAAGTGACGCGAAAAAAAGGCATTTTACTTTCAAAAATGGATTTTGTTCTTTTCTCCGAGAGTTAGTTATAAATGTTACTTGTGATCGTTTTCTCAAAATAGGTTTGTTTTTATCAAAAATGGTCAACTCTATTTTTTGGCTTTCTTGTTCATTACACAAGCCAGCTTTTGCGAGCGTTCGTTTATTAGTACGAACCTTCTTTTTTGTAACCTAACCCGCAAATAAAAGTGTTCATTTGAAGTGTTCATGTATTTGGAAATTTCACTGAGACATCTGTTCTCTGCTGTTTTTGTGGCTAGTGTTTGTGATGTATTAAGCGTCCGCGGTTAATTTGTTAGTGTTCGAGACTCTAGGTCTCCGGCTCAAACCCGAGAAAAAGCCGATTTTTCACTAATTCGAGGCTTTTTCTGTTTTTTCTTATCGCTCTTTGTAGAGCTGCTTTTTTCGTGTTCTCGCTAATGTTAGCGAAGCGCAGTTTTGCCTCTGTTTTAAAACATCTGATGATTTGTTGGCTATTTTTTTTTTCAAATTTAACTTGTTCTATCTTCTTTACTCGCAATTGATACCTAGCTCTGCTTTGCCTCTTAGCTTAGTTATTTTTTGAAGCTGTGTTTGGTTGTACGAAAATTGATTGTACATCAGAGACGTTTGATAACGGGCCCTATGGTCGACTGACGTTCTCCCAGGCTTAGAAAAAAGTTGAAAATAGTACATTAATTCCATTTTTTAAAAAGCCTGAAAATATTTTAATGCTCTATTACCCTTCCAATCAGCGCGAGTTTTTAAATTGGGTTCAAGATTGTTTTCCCATTAAGAATTTTATTAACAGGACTTATCTCCCTGATCCTGGACTTATTCATATTCTGGGCCATTCTTCTGCAACAGCCATATTTTGAGCATGTTAGCGTTTTAAGTATCCGGCCTATTCGAATTTTGCTTTTTGCGTTGGTTTAAAATTTTACCAACTCAGTTTGTTCCAATTTCCTTTTTTCGGATTAATAGATTTTGGCTTATGTTATATCGTCTCAGTGGCCTTTTATTGGGTTATTTGATGAGCAAAAAATGTTTTTGTGCGCTTGTGTGTGTTCTGAGGGGTCTAAACATTTTTATTAGCTTTGAATTTTTAAACATTTTTTTTGGGCATGAAGAATTTTGATTTCGTTATTCTCGGCTTTGTTAGCGCTCTATTACGATGCACGTTTTTCATTCTATTGTGTGGGTATGTTTTTTTAGAGCTATCCCAATTCATTTGATAGATCTTGTTTTATCGCTAGTGATGCTACGCTCTGCTTTGCTTCTAGTTTTTTTAAGCTAGTGAGCGTATTGTTGTACTACGAAGAAACCAAATTGGAAGCAAATACTCTCATTTGGTGGCATTTTGCTGGTATCATTTTATCTCTGGTTTCTTTTGCTGCATAGCAAATTAGATATCTTTGTATTTGGTTTATTAGTGGTTAATGTTTGACTATTGTGAAGCGACCGTGGCGCAGATGCTAGAGCGTGTGATTATTAATCTCGAAGTCGAGGATTCAATTACGGCTCAGCAGAAATTGTTTTTTTTTGTTTTCAAAGCTTATCTTTTCCTTTCCTGTTTTCACTTCTGGGCTCTTTTAGGGCTACTTTCAATCTAAGTTCAGTTAAATCAAAGTTCAGTTAAATTTTTGAAATTCAGTTTATGATTGCTTGACAACTGATTTTATATCAGAAACGTTTTATAAACGGGCCTTATGATCAAATCGCGTTCTCTCAGGTTTTGAAATAAGTGTTATATAATACAATAATTCTGTTTTTCTTTAATAAGCTTGGAGACAATTTATTAATCCTTATTAGTATTAGTACACAAGCAAGCTAGCCTGCGTATTGTTATATTACGAGTCCCTTTTTTCAAGCCAAAAAGTCAACAAAAACGCTCAAATTTTTGATGGCTTTTTTGCTGGCATAGAACTATATCTGGTTTCTTTTGCTGCATAGCATAATATCTTTGTATCTGTAAAGCGAACATGGAGCAGAAGCTAGGACGTGTGAGTCTTAATATCGAGGTCGGGGGTTTGATTCCAGAGCATAGCAGAAATTTTTTTTCACGGCTCATTTTTACATCTGTGTTTCCTGTTTAATTTTGCCGTTTTCTCGCTGGTGTTTGCGAAATTCAGCTTTACCTTGTTGTTTTCTTAACTATTTTTATGATTGTTGTAGGTACGACAAAAGTGAACAAACTGGGCACTACTCACCACGTGCCCATTGCCTTATTCGACAACACCAAACTTTTCCTCGCTCTGCGCTGGCTCAAACTGCAGGCCAGAGAGAAGTCAGTTCGCACCAAAATGTACCAGAGTCTCGCAGGTGAGTGTGGATAGTTCTAGCACTCCTCACACTAACAACGCCCGAGTAGTCTCTTACCACCCTCTCTCTCTCTCTCTCTCTCTCTCTCTCCCTCTCTCTCTCTCTCTCTCTCTCTCTCTCCCTCTCTCTCTCTCTCTCCATCGCCAATGAATTTTGTGCTTGAACAAGATTTTGACCCGCTAAATGAAAACCACTAATCGCTATTACCAAAAAATTGTCAAGTTGCTTTTGCGTGAGTTAGTTTTGGTATAGGAAGAGTATCTAGATTTTTAAATACTAAGGTTTTAAGTTTATCTAGACATAATATATCACCCGCAGCAAAAAAAGCTACCAGTTAGCTGAAATTGGAGAATTTGTGATCTTGAGCGGAGTAATCAGGAAAAAATTGTTTTGGCAAGATAAATCAACATTTGGCTATTCCTACCTCAATAATTTATGCGTTTTTGTGGTTAAGCAAACTGTCCTCAATAGCACGATATTTTTTCTAATGTTTCTATCACAAAATGTCTTCTCCCGGTGTCTCAAATCGCAAATTTGGAGATCCATCTCAAAAGTACATGCTATACATGCACTATGCTTGTTGTATTTGAGCAAATCAGTCGGTAAAAATAGTGTCAGAGAATTAAGAGGCTTGGTTTTCCGTATAACTTATATAATGGAAATAGTTATTTTTAAGGAAAAAATGGTGGAGACAGTCAATTTTCACATATTAAGCAAGCGAAGCTCGTGTTGATAATACGAGTCCACTTTTTTAAAGGAAATCGCTCTGTGAAATTCCATTGAACAGACTTGTGCAAATTGCTTTGGCTTCATTCAGCGATAATGACCATAGTGAGGACACTTATATAGATGGTCCAGTGGTTATATACAGTGGTATACAAAACTTTTTGATCCAGTTTTCTCTAATTGGGCTAGTTTTTTGAAAAAGGGTTGGTCATTAAAAATTCTTGAAAATAAGAGCTTAATCTGATTTATTTTTTCTTCGAAATTCATTTTATTTTTTCGAAATTCAAGAATTTCACAATTCAATCATTTTTTGGCCCTACTTGAGTTCATCGACGCTTTTCCAACTGTTTGTTGGCTATGTTAATATAAGCAGCATAAATTATACCCGCTTAATGAAGAAACATTCATTACTGCCTGATATTTATTATTAAACCATGCGCGGAAGTGTGAGTTGTTAAGAATTATTGGTCGAGTCTTCGATTTGGTCGAATCGGATTGACGGCTCGATGCCTTGGCTTGGAAATTTTATTGTCCAAATCTTTTTGTAGGTTTATTTCCGTTCTTTCATGCATTTGAAATCTCCTTCTTATTGTTTTCTCGCTTGTGTTTGCAAAAGTTAACTTCGCCTCTGCGCTTAAAATATGTGATTTTATCCTTTTATTTTAACACATCAGGGTAATATTTAACGCTTTAATGAACTTCTGAATAATCATAATAATTTGAATTTACCAGTAGCAATGCGATAAATGAAAAAATTGTCTGGAGGGAACAATCGAAAGAGTAATTCTGCTCATTGAATGTGCTGTCCCTGCGAACGCAACACGCACGAATTTTACGGTAGAGTGAGAGGGCATTGTTTATTCAAGTGTTTTATGGAAAAATGGATGAGTCAACTGCGAATGCGAAGGAGAGGCGACCCGCGATTTTTTCCGGACGTCAGAAAACTACCAAATTGCTTCGAAAGTCCTTCATTCGATTTATTTTGTATGCTATTGCAGTGTCTGAGTTCTGATAGCAGCAAGATTTTAAAAGCCAAAGTTTTTTTTTTTTGGAAGTTCACGCTCATTTTTGATTTTTCGCGGTTTGACTTGTGATTTCTTTTTAAGCTCAGTGCATTTTCTTTGTTAAAAGGAAGTCAAACACCACTATCGAATAGCAAAATTGTAAAGGTCACGAAAAATGTAATCGTTTTCTAATATTGAAAATGGATATTTTTTATCAGATTTCTCAGCAAAATAAAAGCTTTACCTATTGATCCAGTTTTCTCGAATTGGGATAGTTTTATCAAAAAAGCACCAATCATAAATTATTTGTTAAATTCAAAGAGTTTCCAGGGCATACATTTTTTCTTGCAAATTCGAAGGTTGAAACTTTTTCAAAAAACAAGTCTACTTGGTTAATATATTTTTGTCTTCTCGCTGCCTAGTATGAATACGCGGTTGTCTACTTACTGCTACGTAACCGAAATTGGCCTACGTCTTTTTTGTACTAAAATTTTGAAAGTTAGACTTAATTTCGAAAGCCTATTTACTATAAAAATAGAATTCGTTTTTTTGGTATCTGCTGGTATACGTTTGATGATAGTACTCCTCAGAAGTTCGTTACAGTATATGTAATTACGCTTGCGATAAGCAAGCTTTATCAAACTGGAATATAGACTTTTTTCCGGCTAACAACTAGTTTAACAGAATCACTTGAATCATTTGATGTCTTGGTTTATAATGAATTCAAATTTTTGAGCGTCTCCGGCACACTAAGTCTGGAGGTAACGAATAAGCCTGGGACGCCAAATGTCCTGGCTTTTAAACTGACTGGACCGGTTTTTTTTCAAAATTGAAAATAGTCCGTTTCAATAAAAATTGTCGGCTGATGATAGTCTGCTTATGTTTTGTCCGCTTAATTGCCATATTGTAGTGTTTTGTTTTAAGTTTTTTCACATTGCAGTTGCTTTTAGTCTTCTGATTTCACTCTGTTTGTGCTATTTGTATTTTTACTAAACTTGACCTTGTATTAAAAACTTTATTCTGCCGAGTCGCTTCAACGGAAACACATTTTTAATGCTCATCTCTGGATTGCACAAAATGCTAAAATTCCTATAGATTTATAGTTCAAGTTTTTCATGCTAACAATTTTTTCCGACTTTTTTTCCTTTGTTCGGCTTGATAGGTTTTGGCCTATATTATATCGGCTTATTGGCCTCATATTGCATCTTTTGACGAGCTAAAAATTTTTTGTGTGTGCGTGTCTTTGTTTCGAGGTTGAGGGGGACTTTATAAATTTTCATTAGTCTTAAGTTTTCGGCTGTTTTTATCTTCATTTCTTTTGGGCTTAATAGGTTTCGGTCTATATTGTATCGGCTAAGTGGGCTCATAATGTTTCATTTGACGAGTAAATAAAGTGTTTTGAGGGCGAGGTGGACTTATTAATTTTTCAGGAGTTTGAAGTCTTGATTTTTGTTTCGACTTCTGACAAGGTTTCTGACGTGGTGTTTTCCGCTTTGTTACCGCTGGGTACATTATCTTCCGATGCTTATTACGCATTCTATTGTATTTGGCATGTTTTTGTTTCAAAACTAGCTTTATTCAGTTAATAGATCTAATTTTTTCGATCTTTCGATTTTTTTAAAACTTTTTTCTTCTGTATGACAAGTGGTGCGAAGCTCAGCTTCGCCTCTGTGTTACATTACAAAACAAAAACCCTAAGTACCTTACCGCAGTTGAAGTCATGCTGGAGGCGGCAGAGCGTTATTTAGCACAGCGAAGCGAAGTGGAGGAAGCATTCACAACTTGTCAATACCAAGTGCATTTGTTATTTTTTTTGTACTGGTCGCTAGGTTTTGCCGGTGAGTTTTTTCGCTTTTGGAGCTGTACGCAACTGTAATTTTTTTGGTTTCCTTGAGCACATAAAACTTTTTTGAATATCTGTTGGCCGTGTTTTCGTCAATGAATAACTTCAGGTCACGTGCTGCAGATGTACGAGGGGGAGGGGCCAGTGGTGGCGAAGAGGGACGACATGCACAAGTTGGCAGAGAACAACAAGGCATACATCCAGCTGCGCAAAAAACCCATAGTCTAGTTATCCATCAAAACCAGCAGTGGAATGATGAAACTCTCAATGGAAAAGTGAAAACTTACTATCGAAATTTGCAAAAAACTAAACTCAGATTTCGAATAATTGTGGGATTTGTCGAAAAAACAACCCTTCAAAAAATTTTACATTCGATGTGTTTAAATTGCTTTCTTTGAAATTGATAATATCCAGTTACTGTTGATGGTTTTATTTGACGAGACCATACGTTTATGAAGAAAAATACTCGTTTGAAAGCGCAATTCTAGTATTGAAAATTTATGCTAGTACTGAGATGATGGTGTTAATTGTAAGAAACTTTTAGCTTGCAAGTCATTGCAAGCCAAAAATTTGGGTAAGTTTTGCGAGGATTTCCACGGAGTAGATCTCTTACACAGGAGCCAGAGCTAAAGTGATGGAGTCGGATTTTCAAATGACCATTACGAGGCCAAACTGTGCTCTGGATAGGCACACAATTTAGTGTGTGTAGGTCTCTGGAATCCAGAAACAAGGCTTTAAACGTTTTAAACATTAACGGAACGATCAAAGAAAAAGAAAGAACAAAGATGCATCCTTGTTTTCGGAATCCGCTTTCAATTCACGAAAAACACAGTTTGGCCTGGAGTACGCATCAGGAAAAATGCTGCTAATTTAAGCTCAATATCCCAATTTTAACGTGTTTGGGGGAAAAAATGAAGAAAACATGCACCGGTTATTGGAAAAAAGATATTTGGAGTAAGAAGCACCAAGGTTATTTGGAAGAAAATATTTGGAGTAAAATGGTACGTGTTTAAGTATTAAGTGTGATTGAAGCGTTCAAAAATAAAATGATAACAATTCAAAGTTCATGAATCTCCAATTCTTTGTTTCAGAAACTTTCAGTGAAATTAAATTTAGGGATGCTGGTTGCATGAAACATGAGTGCATGATAAAAAAACGCGCGTGCTCTTTTCCAAACATCTAATAAAAATGAACTATACGTAGAAGTCATAATACGCCATTTTCTACCCTTTATAATTGATTTGGGCTAAATTTTCCAAACTGAATATGCCATAACACTCCACATGCTCATCTGCACATATAAAGAAAATTTCACGGTCGAGTGATTAAACATCATAGGAGTTCAATCACTGACTCACACGCCAAACTTTTTTCCTTAATAGTATGTTTAAATTATTTTAAGCTGATCGTGTGTAAACTTTCAGAAAACAGAAAAACTTGAATTTCTTCCCGCTTAATTAGCCTACTGGTGTCTTTGTTATATTTAGGAAGATGATAATAAATTTTTAAAAAATTGAAACTATCGTCTCAATAAAAACATTGCTTAATTTGTTCAGATTTAAATTAAAGTGTTTTTTTTTACCGAACTGAGATAATTGGATTAACACGTTTGAATTCTACAGCATGTCATCTGCTTCCAAAGTTTTGGCTATGAACATCGGATTTGGCTGCTTTCCGAAAGATTTTTTCCTTTCGAGAGATTTACCGAATTTTCTGTTCACGGTTCCGATTGGCATTCGGCCGAAAACTTTCTTGAAGCACAAAAGGCAGAAAAGCTCGTCCGTATTATGACTCACATAGAAATCTTGGGTACATGTTGAAATCCACGGCTTAGGGCAATCGACCACGCAGCATTTAAAACAACTCAAGTGAATGAATATCTGGCGAGTTGAATTAAATTGAGTGCCTGGAGTGTCATCGCAAGTCTGATCGGAAGATTCGGTTGACACACTTTCGGCAGTACTGGTTAGTCTGCTGTTTGAATCTTCATTTTGTGTAGCTTCAGCCAATGTCGCAGTTTTTCTCTGGTCTGCAACCCAAGTGTCAAAAACCACTGACTGTTCTGTGTCTACAAAATAAAAATGCTTTGAAAATTTAGTTATTTTATATTTTTTGGAAAAGAATTTTAACACCAGCAAAGAAAAGCAACCTTTAAGTCCCTCCCACATTTAGCTACACGGAAAAAGCCAGTATTCACAGTATGCAATGAGTTATCCTGGCGGCGTGGAATTGTTAGAAAAAGTCAAGTTAAGGAAAGTTATCACACAGAATGTTTCAATTGGCATGAACAACTTTTTTGTTTTGCTTAATTGAAAAAAGTTCAAGCCGTACATGAAACTAACTGCATACAGTGAATACTGACATTTTCAGAACCGTAATCAACTGGTACGTCATTCATACCAAATACAGATACTTTCCTAGAGAGTGTAGCTCTGTTCACCAGCTCTAAATTGATGTAAAATTTTAGTTGAAACACTCATTGTTCTTGCTGCTTGCGCTGCAGGTTTTGTCAAGGAAAAGATGAAATTCTTCTCAATAGGAACAAGACTGCTTGTATCAGAGCAAATCTCTGAACGTTCCGACTAGCCATAAATTGGTCTCGAATAAATTTTGGTTAATGAAAAGTTGACAAACTGAGCATTGAAATATCTTTTAATGAGCGTTACAATGTAATCTTTAAGTCGGGATTGTATACTGGTGAGCGCGAACGTTCTGGGACCACGAAGATCCATAGATCGATCCCCCGAGGCAAAAATTTTGAGAATTGGTCCGTATAAAAAAACCAGCCCCGAGCATATATATATATATTCCTTACTTTCTTGGTAAGTCGGAACAACAAGCATAAATACTCCGTTTTCTTTGAAAGTCTGAACAATAAAGTTCAAATCATTTTCACACATGCAAAGTTCAGTTCAAAATGATAGGTGGCCAGTAAATAAGAAGAATGGTCTAAGAGCAGAATGGGTCCAAGAGCAGAAAAATAGAAAAATATCAACTTCTATAAGCTAATCAGGAAAGTAATTATCAGAAATGTTAATAATAGCAAAGCAACGAACTTTTTATGCACAATTTGAGCAATTTTATTAAGAATTTTAAAAAAATAATTATCAAAAAACTTAATGAAATTAGTCAATTCATGCATAATTTATTCGTTTTCTTGGTATTTTTTGACAATTCTAATAATTGTTATATCAATTAGCCCGTATAAGCCAATATATGTAAACATTTTTCTGTTTTTCTGCTCTTGGACCCATTTTGCACTTGGACCATTCTGCTTATTGCTCCGCCTCCAAAATGATCATACTACATTTGGATCAATGTAACATTTGGCTACATTTGAATCAATTATGCTACATTTGCTACATTTGGATCAACTAACGCTACATTTGGATCAATTAGGTAGGTTGCATAAGCTCCATTTAGAGTTTTTCTGAGACGAAAAAATTCGCCGCTACGCCGAAATAGAAAAAAAATTTTTTCGATTGAATTACACTTGCGAACATTCACATGTTACATTCAATTAAATTGCGGACTTTCCAATTAAACACAAATTCATGTCATCATTCTCTTAATGGCCTACTTTCAAGGCTGATAAGGAAAATATTTTACTTCAAAATGACTAGAAAATTTTTATAGTCCAAAAGCAAAATCGAATTATATCACTTTTTAGTTAACACGGCGTGTGAGGGGCGGTTTTCAAAAACAAATCAAACAAAATGTTTTTCTTTGTAAATCTTAGCATTTTTTTTTGAAATGAACATTACTACTTAGACCTCAAAGGCAGTCGGAAAATTCAGGGCTTTGTCTTGATGCAAGAAGTATTATTTGTGTTTGTACAGACTTCAGTTAGTTCACCCAATATACAACATTTTTTTAATTGAATCAGTATATAGATGATAAACTGAGTTTTCCTGGGTGCCATGCTTTGCAAAAAGCCTTAAATTGAAATGTGATATTAAAGAATTAAATATTTTTTCAAGTTAATTTAAAAAGGTCTAATTTAAGAGTGTTCGAGTTTAAACCGCCTTTCAAGTTTTTTTTGTGCTGTTTGCGTGTTAGATTCTGTCATTTTTTAATTATTTTTTTTTGTTTCTAGAACTGCTTTTTGGGATTCAAGTGGTTTAAACCAACTGTCTTTTGATATGTTGTTATCAGTGAAAAATGAGGCGGGATACTCGAATTTGTAAAGAAAAATAACATAAACAAAATTACGCGCCCAGTATGAGAAAGGAGCAGACGAAGCAGTTGCGTGTAGCTTGTATGTTCTCGTAGCAGTCGGAGCAGTACCACTTGTTGTCACACGTGAACATTTCCGACGAACTGCCTTCATCCTAAACTCGCACAGTTTCCACCATTTTCAGGAATGTTTGCAAGGTTTTGTATTTGCTCTGATTATTTAAAAAAAAACAGAAGAATGTACTGATCCAATTGCGCTGCTGATTCTAGGATTTTCGCCAAATAAGCCGGGCTCTAAAATTTGTTTATAAGACTGTACAGTTTTTTGGAAAAGGAAATACCTGCTACGTGTTTCAGGCTACCACTGCCTGGGTATTGAAAGAAACAATAATTTCAAAAATTTTCTGAAGTTATCGCTAAATTCAGAAAAGTTTGGTAAAAATCGATTTAATTTACCTCTTCGCTTTCGGACTTTCTCTGATGACAGAATTCGATGTTGGAGCATGTCACACAAGAAGGGTGATAATAGTTTTGCTCTCCGTCTAAGTAGAGCTCCTTGTCTTTGTCAACCTCCTGTAAATAAATTGCGGTGAGTTGTCATAACAATAATCACAGGTCTTATAGTGGGTAATGATGGTGCCCTAGTCGAGGTGCTTGATTGATGTTTCGACTTTTTCGGCCGAACTTGCAGGTCAGATATATTTCTACTTTCTCGGCTTTCTCGACCGGAGTTTATTTGAAATTTGTATGTTAGACCCCGCATAGATGTGCTTCGACTTTGTCTTTTGATGGGTATGCTTTGACCGTCTCGATTTTAGCGTCAACAAAAATTTTTCGACCCAACTCAGGTATGTTTCAACCGGCGTGACTTAAAATGAGCTATGTATTGGTTTTTTGACCTTCCATATACAGCGCTGATTTAAATTAACCGGACAAAACGCAATAAACTTGAATTTTAAAACAAATTTTTCTCAAATTGGGTTGAGTTTAGGTGAAAACTTATGAGGACAAAACCTTTTTAAAATTTTGGCAGAACTAATATGGTGTAATTTGTTTTGCGAAACTCGGACCCAAAATTTCAAATTTTAACCCAAAAATGGGTCATTTTGGCTTTTTTTAGTTAATAAAAATTACGCCAAAAATACCCAGACATAATTATATCAAAGTAAGCCTCTTACGTAGCCCAACAAACTTTAAGAAGGATATATTTTGCAAAACATTGTGTAAATTAAATTCTTTTTGTTGGATACACAAAAATGTCGTTTTTACCATATAAAATACCAACTTTTTATTTAAAAACAATTTTTAAACGGTTTGCAATTTTTTTTGGAGAATATACCCTTCTTAGAGTTTGTTGGGCCACGTAAGGGGCTTACTTTGATACAATTATGTCTGTGATCGACTGGGTACTTTTGGCGTAATTTTTGATTAACTAAAAAAGCCAAAATGACCCATTTTTGGGGAGAAATTCTGAAATTCAGGGTCCGAATTACGCAAAACAAATTACACCATGATAATTTTGCTAAAATTTTAAGCAAATTTGTCGTCATAAGTTTTCACCTAAACTCAACCTTTTTTGAGAAAAATGCATTTTAAATTTCAAGTTTAACGCCTTTGAAGCGAGCGAGCAGGCTTACTACAGCTTATTTATGCCTAATCTAAGCCCTGAGATCTTAGTTTTGAGCAATTTTGAGTTTTTAGACGCGGTTTTGAGAACCTGAAATTCAAAGAAAAAATCAAATTTTTCTGAAAAAAAGTTGAAAAAAAAAACATTTTGAAATTTTTGAAATTTTTTTCATTTGTTTAAGGTAATATGTCTACAAAAACTGTTTTCCAACTGATTTAGTTCACTATGATTGTCAAATATGTTTAGATTCTATTTTTCGTTCGGATTTTTTTTATCAAACCACGCAGAAAAAACTACACTAATTTGAAAAAAAAAAAATTTTTTGTATTTTTGAAGACCATAGTCGGAACATTCTGTCCTAATTGCACAGTAACCGGCTATCCTTGTTTTGTTTTAAATTTTATCTAGATTTTAAAGTTTGTGCTACAGTTTAGATTCCGAGGTTTTTGTTAAAAACTTCAGTTATTCATGACATAAGCGTTTCATGCTTCACGTTTCACGTTTTTTTTTCACACTTGGTAAAGAACAGAGAAATAATTTAATTTGCCACTCATGCTTCATTAAGACCAACTATATCGATTGCATCTTCATTATCCTAAATTGGCAAAATTGGCAGTTTCAAACCCCCATATATCTTGTTCCGACTTTCTCAACGAAAGTAACTGAATGTTTGTGCTCGGTTGGTTTTTCTTCCAGCAAACTTCGAATTTTTATCTAACCATTTTTTACGGATTTTTTTTCTTATCATTCAAAAAGTATTGTAACCTTGAGCTTAAATTTGAAAAGATATTCTACTTGTTTTAAAGGAGTTTTAAAGGTTTCCATTTTGGATAACTTTGCGCTATTAACGCGTAAGCGGAGATTTAATCCGTCTTGAAAATCGTTCCAAATTGGCTGAAGGAAGCTTATTTGCCATAATTGATTTGTTACTAGGAGCAAAATCTATCACAATACACTTCAAATGGTGTGTGGGGGATGATTTTCACAAAAACCTAAAATTGAAAAAAATGTAGTTTTATTTTAGTACCTTTAATTTTTTCATGTTTTTAATGCTCGATAGACCCTAATAGGTAGTCGGATCTTTTAAGGCATCGCCCTGATACGAGCAGTTTTGTTCAAATGTGAGCTCAGGACATCAAAGCCGGTCAGATAATGTACGAAACACGTAAAAGTGGCTAGTTAAAAACTCGAAATTAGTCTGGATAAAAAAACTCCTCGCACAATTGTTCTGTCAAAACGTTCGAAAGTCAGAACACTAATTCAAAATACGCACTTTTATGCAAAAGATACGCGATTTGAGAAAACAAAATGTTTTTGAAAAAAGTTACCTTGAAGCAACTTGCACACAGTTTGAAATCCATTCCTCCAGCAGAGAAAAAAAGGTAATTTTAGTTTTCGTAGAACTCAAAATTCAAAGCAATGAATAAGTTATCAAAAACAATAGGATTGTCGAAGTTTAATTGAGTAAGGCATGCCAAGTGTTTTATTGATTTGACGTGGAGTTACACCAAGTAAAGGCAGATCGCTTGAAATATTCTGTTTGCAAAGATCACACAGCAGTGGCCGTTCTAACAAACTGTAGATGCAAACCGAAATAGTATGACTCAGAAATGGTCAAATGGTGGCATATAATTTCACAGTTCTCTTCAGATATAACATGATTTACTTACTTTGCGATGTTGGTATAAGTTTCTTTTCATTGAGAGAGCTCTTAGTAGGAACTCCAAAAACGAGGAAAATTTCACCGGTTTTTTTTCCTTTCTAGTGTTTTCGAGTGTTTTCCACCTCATCATTCCGACTATTTTCCTCAAAATAAGAAAAAGGTTTAGAACTCCATTTTTATCATTTTGTTATATATTGTTGGCCGCTTTATAGTTCCGACCATTCCGCAAAATGATAGCCATTAAAATTTTTGGCAGCTAATCCGTTTTTTTCTGATCGTTTTTCGATCAAACCATTTCATCCATATAAATTTTTCTAACATCCAAAACTTGTCACTTATCGTTTAACGGCTGTCTCAGTTTGGTTTGATGATTCACCTGCCATGTCCTGCTTTCAAACACTTCAATCCTACCCATGGATAGTTACTTGTCCTCTCAATAAGGATCAACTTACTTTTCTGCTTTTGCAACGGATCACTTCAGACTTGCTTTTGCAACGTTGCGGTTTGTCAGCGTAAAATAGAGCTTAAAAAATCTTTTCGATGACACTTCACCTAATGTAGTTGTACGGCTAGAAGTAACAAGCATTTAATCAATCTAATACCCATAAAGTCTGAATCATAGACTTGATAGTTTGAACGGAAAAAGTATAATACCACAGAAAAATTATAACGACAAACAATATTTGTTAAAGAAATGAGCAAAAATTATAAAGTTTTTGTTAACCCTACAGAGATCGCTTTCCAATCAATGCATTCAGCCTATAACAATATACAGTGCTGATTTAAATTATCCGGACAAAATGAACAAAACTTGAATTTTCACACGCGTTTTTCTCAAAATGGGTTAAAATTAGACAAAAAATGAAGAGAACAAAAGGTGCTTAGAATTTCATCAGAATTAAAATGGTGCAGTTTTTTCTCCGACATTCTCAACCAAAATTTTACCCCAAAAATGGGTCATTTTGGCTTTTTTTTCAATTAGTCAAAAATTACGCTGAAACTACTTTGTTAATTGATAAGAAAACTATATCACAGGAAGCCTCATAATCAGCCCAACAAAGTTCAAGAAAGATTTTATCTCCGAAAACCAGTATCAGAGAAATAATATTTACTTGATAGTCAATAAATGTGATTTTTACTATATAAAACCCAGAATCTCTGTTTAAAAACTAATTTTAAACAATTTGCGCATATTTTTGGAGATTTACCCATTCTTAAATTTTGTTAAGCTGTGTAAGAAGCTTCTTATGACATAATTTTCTTATCAATTAACAAAGTAGTGTCAGCGTAATTTTTGATTAATTGGAAAAAGCCAAAATGACCCATTTTTGGGGTAAAATTTTGGTTGAGAATTTTGGAGAAAAAATTATTAAAATATTAGTTCTCTTCATTTTTGTCTAATCTTAACCCAATTTTAGAAAAACGTGTTTGAAAACTCAAGTTTTGTTCGTTTTGTCCAGATAAGTTAAATCAGCACTGTATATCAAACTTTTATTCACACGTTCTTCTGAGTGCCTGGGTTGACGAAAAAATGCTAGTCATAGTATTTCCATACAGTTTCCTATTTAGTTCATACGTTTAAAAAGTATAAAAACTCTATGAGTAGCTTTTTTCCATACTATGGAGCTGTGTGTTTAGCGTTTTCCCATAATGAATTTGTATGGCCATAATTGGGAACTGTATGACTAGCATTTTTCAAATCCTTAATAATGGTACAAACCAGTTATCGTGAAATCTCAGAACTGAAGGGAAAAATCAGAGAAAACTAAGAGTTAGTGTTTTCTACAGGAAACTCTTTACGGCTCAGGAGAAAGCGATGACCTATTTTTTTGAGATATGAGGACATTTATTTGCCTATTTAGTACACTAAAAATTACAAAAAAAAACCAATTTAATTAAGATGAAGAGGGCAAAATATAATGTGGTTCCTGCGAACGCAGAGGAGCTATTAGTAGGCCTCAACATGCCTGTCGAAGGATTGTCCATTTGTATTATCTCCCCACATTCCAGACTGTGTTATTTTATTGAGCAAGGCTCTTTTTTGTGACAAAAGCCGTTTTTTTGCGTGTAGAACTTTCACGTAACACCACTGTTCCAGCCGAAATTGGTCAGGCTGTTTACCTGAAGCTAGATGTCAAGTGAGAGCTCGTCCTCCGACACTATCAATGCCATGGCATGGGATCGAATACACAATCTGACAATTTCAAAGTGAACGCCTTACCGCTAAGTGCCTTAAAATACTACAATACGGCAGTCTGATCTCTCTGCTTTTTGAAAAACAACCGGCTGGCTATACTTGATACAGATACTATTGAATTATCATTTGAAAATAACCGAAATAATTGAATTAAATAAAAAAGAAAACTTGTGCTTATAGAGGTTCTGCTTTCATGTAGGTCATAGCATAGTAGCCTAATAACATATTTTCATATGTCGGTCAATCATATAAAAATTTTTGTGGCGGTCATTTCATTGACTAAAACTCTTTTCTATTTAAAAATTCTTACCAAAAATTTAGTGATGTCTTACATTTTGTATGGGTTGCTAAATTTATTTCTAAGCGTTGAGTTGCATTCACTGAACCCAGAATTCAGGTTAAACCAAAATTACATCCCAGAAAAACAAACTTTGAATTTCAAATATTACGCAAGAGACCTAAAAATTTTAGCGACCACTTCGATTCACGTGAAAAAGGTCGATGAACAGAATTGGAACAAACTAACCATTCATGCCTTCGACCTGTCAATCAAAAAAGTTCAAACTAGAACACTCGAGGGGGACGAAATCGCGTGTACTTTCAAACTGGTCAACAAATACGAAACTTTGGAAATAAGTTTGAAAAGCAACGAGACACGTCATGAATATCTAGTGATTTTCATTGAGTACGAAATCAACATCGAAAAAAGTAAAAACCACGGTATTTATTCGCCTTATACATGGCATAGCAATGACAGGAATAATTACGAATATGAGTTGGTAACATTCCTTCAACCCGCTTTCGCTAGAACAGTTTTTCCAACATTTGATGAACCCATTTTCAGGCTCAAGTTTTCCTTGAATCTCGAAATTTACCAGGATCCAGACCAAAAATTGGGACTTGTTTTATTCAATTCTGCGATGAAAGAAAACAGCACAAATAATAAAAGTGGTGTTCGGAATTATATTTTCAAAGAAACTGTACCAATACCAGCATATTTAGTTGCAATTGCCGTTTTAAACCCCGAACATTACCCAAAAGCAACCGAGTTTAACTATTTTGAGATCCCTATTAGAGTTTTTGCTTTGTCGTACTATTACGAAAGCTGGTTTCAGAACAACCAGAAATCTGTTGAAAAACTAATTCAAATAATTCAATTCACAATTTCTTTCTGTGAGATTCGTTTTGAAGTGCAGTGGAAAACATCGGAGAAAATTGACTTTGTTGTTACAGAAATGCCTGGAAAAATTGGAGCAATGGAGCAACCCGGGTTGATAACTTTTAACCCAGATGTGATGGGCAATGGGTATCCACCTCACCCATCAGAATGGTATGAACCAATGTATGTCACAATTATCCATGAAATAGTCCATCAATGGACCGGTGGTTTACTAACTAACAATTGGTGGGACAGTTTTTGGCTGAATGAAGGCTTCACGACTTTTCTGCAATCTGAAATAACACGTGAACTTATCAAATTTCGTAGGTTGTCTCGAACTGCAAACAATGTAAAATTATTTCACGATCTCCAAAATTACCCCGTGAAAGAGAAAATCACTTCGGCACTTGCTAAAAACAAATTCGATTTTAGAGGTTTCACTGAAATATTTTACGACAAAGCGGGAAAAGCTGCCTCTTTACTAAATGCAGCAATGGGAAACAATTTGATGGCATGTCTGGGTATTGTCTTCAGGAAGTATCCTTTCAGCTCTTTTAATTCAAAATTTGTGATGAATCAGTTAACCGACTGTCCGTATGCGACTGTGAACGTAACCGAATTCATGAGGTATTGGCTATTCGGCGCCAAAATTCCAATTCTAAGAATCGAGATAAGCTCTCAGGAAGCAACTTTCAGTTACGACTTTTTATGCAGTTTGGTTGAAATTCAAAATGGTTCTTGCAATCAAGAAACTCCAAAGTTTGACCCTCATTTTGCGTTAAATTTTCGAGATACCGAAAACAACTTGCTGCAAAACTCGATTTTATTGACTAAAAATAACTCGAAATCTATTTTAACATTCGATATCAAAATCCATCCACTCTTTTTTGTTAATGCTTACGACCAAGGTAACTTTATCGTTGCATACCCCGACAACAATTACGAAGAATTTTTCAAATGGTTCCGAGAAAAAATTGTCGCCAAAAACATCAATTTGCCGCCTTTCTACAAAGTTTTTGTTATGGACTTGTTTGAACTTTCAAAACAAAATGCGACTAATTTAAAATGGTTGTTTGAGATTATGGAAGAAAAGGACAATTTATACGACGCTGAAGTTCTGGATTACGATTCTTTAAGAGGGTTTGAAATATGCTTGGAAAACGAATTTTTCCCAAAAATGACTAGTGCCAATAAAGATGATGAACTTTGGCAGTTTTCGTGCAAGTGGAATCCTTCTTTCTTTTCTGATTGCATGACAAAAATCGAGTACCTGCTTGATTTCAGGAGCAGTTATGTAACTAAAGATTGCAAGACATGGGTTGAAATGTTCGGTCCGGCTTTCAAAAATATTTTAATTGATTATATCAAATAAAACTGGACTTATAGGCTGTTCCCACTTTCGTAACGAAAGTAACGGAATATTTGTGCTCGGGGTGGGTTTTTTTTCTTCAGACACATTTCGACTTTTTGACTAGCCATTTTTGACGGAGTTTCTTGTATCATTCAAGAAAGGTATTGCTGTCCTGAGCCTAATTTCGAAAAGATAATTCACCTGTGATCTTTTTTTTAAAGTTATGGGGGTTTAAAGATTGCTTTTTTGGCCAATTCGGGACAATTAACGCGTGATATATTTCGCGCGATTAACTCGTAGGCGGAGATAATATCCGTCATAGAAACCGTTCCAAATTGGTTGAAAGAAGGAGCGAAATCTATCCTTTTGTACTTTATATGGCGTGTAGGGGTATGATTTTCGCACAAAATCTCAAATTAAAAAAAAATCTTTTGATTTTATTTAATTTAATTTTTTAATGTTATTATTGCTCCAAAGACCTTTATAGGCAGTCGAAACATTGAGGGCTTTGCCCTGATACAAACAGTTTTTTTACTATTGTTTTTAGATGCAGAATAGTTTTTAAAAAATTAGACTAACCCCTCTACATTTGAAGTTATACTATTACAACGCTTGATCATTTAGTCTGATTGTTATGAATTTTGGTATCTGGATTTACTACTCAAATCTTAACGTACGTGCTCTTCTTAACCAACTATTTAAGACCACTACTTACAGCATTAAAACGAAGTTTTTGTTTGATATGGGGAAGGACAAAGTGCAAAAAACATGTTAATTTAGGTTTCTAATTAGTAGGATATAATGTTTGGAGGGTGGATTTGCAAGGATTATATTTAGTTATTTGGATTATTAAAAAATCTTTATTATACTTCTTCACTGCACCCATTTTTTAAATTCAATGTCATTTTTACCGCCATTTCAAAATCTTACTATGAAGTGTAATTTCTCAAAATAATGCAAACTATCGATCCCAATTATTGCGCAAAATTTTGTGAAATTAAAATTCTTTTTGAGATATTGACATGGTTTTTGACCAAACATGGATGCATTGAAACAGTAATAAAAAAGTCGCCATTTAATTGGTTGCTGGCGCAAAGAAATCTTTGCGCATTGCAAAGAAAAGTCTATTGCTAGCAATAACATTAAGAGTACCTTTAGCAACAATGATGTTCCAAACAGCAGGAAAAAATGCCACCTGTCAGTTTGACAATTACAAAAGTTTATGAAAACTCCAGTATTCCTAGAATGCAACTCTATTATTACTTTTTTGCGATATTTGAAATCATTTAGCGAAGTTCTTGCAAAAAAATTGCATTTCAAATGCAAAAAACAAAATAGCAAATATTTTGCTGATTTTGTTAAAATTGATGCTTTTTTAGATTTTTTTAGTCTCTAGCAGTAATTAAATAAAATTTCACAGCGGAGACTGCTGGATTGTATTTCTCCTAAGGCAAAAAAAAAATTGCGCAATAAAATTGAATAAAATATGAAGGCCGAGGAAGAGGAAAAAAGAAATCAACCACAAAATTTAGCAAAGAACGATGTGCTGAATGGTTTTTAGATATAGGTTTTTGAAATATGGTGCAAATGTTATAACTGAAAAACTGGAAATTTCTGTCTCATGCAAGCCAAACACATGGCATCAATCCCTATTGGTGCTAGCAAATAACTAGAAAAGTTAAGCTTTTTGTAACTCGCTTCATTTCCAGTTGGCTAAATTTTCTTCACCACAAAAAAAATAGGAAAAAAACCTTGACAAAAATGTGCAAAATAATCATAATAATCCGTAAGATCCTGGTCCTAAAGGCTAGAATTTCGGCCCAAACGTAGGTCATAGTGGATTGAAATAGCTGGTTAAAATCAAAAGGCCATTCTTTTTCTAAGTCTATTCGTGACATCTATTTTGAACTTGCGCAAAAAATAGCAATCAAAGTGGTCATGATTAGTGAGATGAAAATTAAAACTAAGGGAAGATCGAGGCAGAAGTATATAATTAAGCAAGGCTTTGGGAGAACAATCAAAAATATCCAACGAAAAGAAATTTGATTATTGTGGTAGAGAAGAGTATTTGCAGTTTAATGAGAATAATGTTTTTAGAAGCAAATCTAGATTGCTTGAGAACAAAAGGACCAGTTCCCGGGTCGAGGAGCTCACTTTATGCTACGCCTTTCAAAGTTCAAAGGCGAGCATGTCAGTGCTCGACCGAAAAAGAATAGCGGAGACAGTTGTTTGTTGGGTCGGGCACAAACTCCAAACAAACCTTTAGCTAGGTTGAAACACACTGCAGGACAGTCGAGCACAGTCGAAACATACCTCGAGCTTGGTCGAAAAACACCAATTGTCCCGCGGTAATGCGGACTCAAAAAAAATTTCTTTCAATTATCAACATATTTTTTTCTAAACATTTTTGCAAATAAGTATTCCAAGAAACGAAAAAAAAACTAGCTGAAAAATAGTTTATCTGTACAAAGCATTTCAATTGCAAATAACTCTTATCTTTTCATTCTGAAAAAATTGCATGAAATGATGTTACCAGAAAAACATAAATTAGAACGTTTACGTTTGGATAACTCATGTTGTCGAAACATATCCAAATTCTGACGAGCACGATTGAAACATATAATGCTTGGGTCGAGCACGGTCCAGCAGATTTTTCGGACGGGCACGGTCGAAAGATATCTTGCTTGTGTCAACCATATTTATTTCGATCGAGCACGGTCAAAACATACCAAACTTTGGTCGATACGGTAGAAATTACCAATTTTCGGTCGAGGCAGTACAAACATAAAGTGAGTTTTTCGACCCGGGTAAGATTCCGGTAAGATTTGGTTGTTTTTTGTTATTTTTGATTAGAAGTGCAAATTTTGACGACTGGAATCAAATTGAGCATAGCAAGAGAAAATGACCAATGGAATAATTCAAAACATAACACAAGCTTAACGATATAACAATACCAAATTAGTTAGCTCACAAAGGGCGTAGCAGCTGCATTCAATTTACACGATTGAATAATAATTTATGTTTTTTGCCTATTGTTGAACTCACTGGAGAGAGTGGCATGAGCGAAATAAACAAATCTGCGGTAAGGGATCAATTGAGCAATCCCCCCGTGATGACCAATTGAGCTATCTCCTCCAATCAAAAACGGCAAAACACTTTAAGAGACGTTTTCAAACAAAAGCAGGTGGTGGAAGTGTATATAGGTCGCAATCAATTGGCCGACTGAAGTTTTTTATATTGGTGTCGAAAAAAAATTGAAAAAAAAATTAATTTTTTTGAGGTAAACAAGTTACCAGTGTGATTTATCTGCCAAAAAATCTCTGCAGCATCCTAAAAAAGTTTGTAATTGCAAACTTTTGTTCAAAGATAACTGGAAAAAACCAGTTGAATATGCGACTAATTTGGCCCTTTTTTTCACTCTGAATCTAGTTTTTGAGATTCTCCGCGTTTGTTGAAGAATCTGGCGTATAGTTTAATACAATTAAATGTAGTTCAAGTGGTAATAAACATGGCTCAAGTACCTATCTATTGATCTATCTCCCCCAAGCGGGAATGGGAGAGATTGTTCAATTGATCCGCGGTAAGCTTAGAGTTCTGATCATCATTATAGCAAGGTATAAAGAGATGAGTATCTACTTCACAATCGCCATCCCTGTGGCGTCTTTTAAAGAATGACCATACCTGTAATTAAAAGCAGTAAATTAGCACTAGAGCGTTGTATTTAAAATTCAAATTTAGCTGCAACCTGATTGCTGCAAACTTAATCTACTTAACAACTGTCTCCTTTCTTGAAAAGGGGCAATTGTTAACTAGATTCATAGATGCAATTAGACAGCTCCAGTTACCCATAAGATAGCTCCAGAAATGTACAAAAAATCCAATGCAAACTAACATTTATTTAGCATTCTAAGAAAATATGGAAAATAATTTTGGTTCAAGTTTTTATGTTTGTTTTCGAATTTTGGCCGCGCTCATTGCTTCCGCTCCCTCCCATGAAATTGTGAAAACCTTAACAAGGATAGTTGGTTACTGTATAAGTAACATAGATTTTTCCGATCGTGGTCTGAAAAAATACAACGAAGTTGTATCAAACTATTGTCATTTTTTTCGACGTGGCGTAATAAAAGAAGCTAAACAAGAAAAACTGGTGATTGATAATACTCGACAACCATACTAAAAAAGCCACTTGAAAAAAAATTGTAGAAAAATTACTGTGAAAACTGTAAAATGATTTTTTTTTCGAAAAACTCACTTTTTTGAATTTTTGAAAATTTTGATTCCAAAAGGCGCTAAAATACTGATAGTAAACTAATTTTACCCAAATGAAACAATCTTAGGTTTTAATTTGAACTATTTTAAGCTTTTAAGTAATTAAAATAAAGCATCTCGCTCGCTTTATTCACTCGAAATAAGACGAAAAATCTAAAATTTCAAACCAGTTTTTGTCAACAATGGGAAATTTTTAAATTTTTTTAGTGTGGTTCAAATCACGACTCTAATAAGATAAATTGTGATATGTTAACATAGTTCGATAATTATTTCTGATTTTGCGTGGAAAACAAAAAAAAATAAAACAGACCCGAATACAAAGTTCTTCCCCATTTTCAATGGTCGGAACAAAGAGGGCGTTTTAATACCCTTTAATAATTCAACAAAGTTTTTCAGCCGCCAAAAGTTGAAAAAAATTGTATGTGTACACAATATAGCAAATTAATACACACAATTCATAATCTGAAATTTGAAAAAGTGCAAATATGAGAATCAGTTTTTTATCTGAACGTAAGGAATTATACATTTCGATTACTTCAGAAAAGTTTTTCTGTGAATAATGTTTATAGACGTCTTGGCAACAATTCAGGAGCTTTTGGCCATATCAAAACTCAAGGCATAAACAAAATTCAAGGCTTGAATGAATTGATTTTTTTTATAATTTAATCTTTTTCTCATTTTTTTGCAACCTGAAGGAAAATTTGTGAAACTACGATGACCGCTTTGATTAATGTTTTCAAGTTTCTTAATTACCAGGGAATTTTAAAAGCCGTCTGCAATTTTATTAAACATTTTCAATACATCTTTCTTTTCTGACAGCTGCCAAAAATCTATTGGCGAATCATTGTAATAGGTTTGAAAAGAAATCTCCTACGAAAAGTTACTTAATTGTAAATAACTTTTTATATAACTGTTAACTTACTTTCACCTATAGTGAATCAATAGGGCCTTTTATAATTTATCAGATACATCAACTGCAATTTGGAAGTTGACATTTTCAGTAACTTGAATTCCAACAAAAAATGCTTTTAAAAGATATTTCGACAAAAGGAAATTTATAGCTCAACTTGTTCCTTTATAAAGTTTTAATTGATGACGTAGTTTACTAATAAGGCGACTGTTAAAAGGTGCATTAACTGCTCTTTCAACAAATAATCAAAAAGTGTTGAGGTAAGTTATTTGAATTCATTTCCGATGGCTTGCTTCTCAACTTCACAATTGTTGTGTATATCAATTATTGTGTTTTTAGTGGATATAAGAAATTAAACTGAAGCAGACTCTTAAAGAAAGCAAAAAATATTTAAAAAATTAAAATGAAATTCACGAGCTATCGTCATTTTGTTGGTAAGTCTTTTCAAATATCGTTTTCCGACAATATGCACTTGAAATATGGAGATTTGAACAGACAAAGCAACCATAATCCGTGTTGTTACAAAAGAATCTCCGCCCTTAATACGAGACAGGGACAGAGAAGGATTTAAATTTGACCATTTGCCCTAATAAAGGTCCCCATTCATGAGCGGGTTTAACAGAGGACAAATGACCCCCTCTCAGGCGTTCGACCAAAATGGACGACTTGGAGGGGGTGGGGGGTGGGGAGACCTTATTTGTTCTTCTGGGATATTCAACCACCTGACCACCCAAAGGGTCTCACTTTAGTTTTACTTTCTTTAATACATCCAATTCCGGTCGATTATCCAAAAATTCACTACAGTCACTATTTACTAAATGATTGAGAAAAAAGTCGATTGACTGAAATTAAAGAGAAAAAGAAAAAATCTAAATTTTCTGAAGGCACCTTTGACGTCAATAACTATTAATATCAAACTCTCGTCTTACAAAAGAACGTGTTACGAAAAAATTACTTCAAGAAACATAAGATAGCATTTCCGATCATTCATTAAAAACATCATGAGCTGAATTTTTTTTCAATATTCGAGTAGCTTTTCCAAACTCCCGTCTTGTTTGTAACTTTACGATTAAAACTCTTCTTACAACACTAGAAAATCAATTAAATTTTAGTAAGATTTGTTAGTACAACTTAAAGCCAGACCTACTAATTAATGGGGGTCAAATTTTTAAACTATACTATCAGATAATAAGATATTACTACCGAATATTGAAAAAACCTCAACTGAAAAGTTCATTTTTGTAAATAACTTCCGGGATAATTAATTTCTTGGAAATTGGGATCTAATACATAGCATTTTTACATGAAGTCTGTTCCTAAAAATGTTATAACTATTCCCTAAATCTAATTGCTGATAATGTCAATTTTAAGGTCGCGAGCTTGTCAAGAAAATAAAATCATTTAAATTTTTCTAGTTTCTGCGACAACCATCTCTTTCGAAAAGTAAGGAAATAAGATAGTTTTTTTTTGTTCGGTTCGATAAACTTAAAAACCTTTTCCTAGTGGTGGCGAAAGACTCTATCCCATCTATTGTTCCTTTTTTATGCAAAATATGTTGTCATAAATCATCTGAGTTAGAAAACTGTCGTGAAAACAAAATTTGATTTCCAAAATTTAAGTTTTTCAAATCAATTTTCAAGTTATCTGCTGGCTATGGGTAGACATAAAGTATGCATCACATATACTTTACGCCTGTACCTTCCATCGTCAATGAGATGTCACAACAAATGATTATCGATTTCGTAAATTATATATTGCGGAGAATTAAGTCCTTCTTTTTTTGAGTGGGCAGAAAAAAATTTCATTAGAATTTCGTTTTTTCTTAAATTCAACCCCAAAAATAACAAATTCAGATCCATGCTGCCCCCCCCCACCTGTCATCTTTCTGCCATAAATTAGAAAGTATAGCGAACAGAAAAATGGAAAAAAAAATCAAGGAAGGCAAGGAAACAAAAGAAACCGACTTAAACTTAGGGAAAAACTTCAAACTGTGAACTTTCAGACAAAATAATATATGACTGACACTTTTTGATAAGATAGATTTGATCTGAGAAAACTGGATCGTTAGATGAACTTTCCATTCCGCTGGTAAATATGAAAACTACACCCCAGTTTTGAAGGTAGGAACTGAACGTTTTTCATGACCTTACATTTTTACTGTTGGATTTGCCGTGGAATTTGCCTTGCTTGCACAAATGAAAAGAAGTAAACTTGAAACGAAATTAAAAGTCAAACCGCAAAAAATATAATGAACAAACTTTAGGTCATTTTTTAAAAAAGTCAGTGCAATCTACAAAAAAATCTGAACTATATGCGTCGACTTTGAATTACAAAACTGCCTTTCAAAAATCAGTTCTTAGATTGGTCATAGGCTCAAAAATATAATTAGTCTTGATACTATTTGCATGTAAATTTCAAAAACTGAATTGTTGAATTAAGGACCAAAGAGCAATTAGGATTTCAATTCCTTCTTAATAGCTGAACCAAAACATTGAAAAGGGGCAGAATTGCGTTTAAATATCTATACATTGAAACTTTGCTTGATATAAAATTTATTAATTATAGCTATACTTTTCTTCATAAAATTTTCGACCTTATTTTTTTCTCAAAATCTGCCTGTTTCAAGTAAAAGCTTTTCTGATTCAGTGCTAGTGTTGTCGCGAATTGTTCTCAATCAGCGTACTCAATCAGCGTTCAGCAGTGGCGAAGCAATGCAGACGAACAATCTTCCAAAAAGTGACAGTGTTCATGACAAGCGACTCTTTTGGTTCACAAATGAGGTGTGTTTTTTTCCGTTTTTATATGTATATAAAACTTTCGTGTAAAAATTTTTTCGTGTAAAAATGTTTTCGTGTAAAAATGAAGGTCAGTGATTTCTTTAACAGCTGAGTTTTCAAAGAAAGAATCAGGTAGAAAAAAGTATATAAAGTTTCCAAGAAAGAATCAGGTAAAAAAGTATATAAAGTTTCCAAGAAAGAATCAGGTAAAAAAGTATATAAAGTTTCCAAGAAAGAATCAGGTAAAAAAGTCGATAAAGTTTACGATAAAGTTTGTCAATCTGACAATTGACAAAGATGGTCAAAGATGGATCTGACAATTGACAAAGATGGCAAAGCTGGTTTTTTCGATCGAGATTGAGAGAGGCAATGTATTGAAAGAAATAGCCCATTTAAAGCACTCAGTCCCTCAGGGGTTTTTATGAATTCTTGCATTAAACACATGAGTGCACAAGAACCCTGAGACACTGAGTGCTTTATATGGACTACCTTACAAGTTTTGCAAATCTTTACCATTTCATTCTCTCATTCAAGATTCTTAAAATGGTTGTCGTGTTTAATAATTGTATTAAGAGTTTTTCGAAAGTATAATATCTGAGTATTATAATAGCATCTGAATAAAAATTTATTTTCAGGCTGGAATTTAATTTTCATGCAACAGACTGAATATTTTTTCCGTTCACGTCGTTTTTTTAACAATTCAAAAAGATTAATTGTTGAAATTTTGATATATGAGGGGTGAAACTGTTTTTAAAACAATCCGGACGAAAAGTTTTTAAGTATTGTTTTCAGGGCGTTGTTTGATTTTCAATCGGAGGGTGTTCTCAGTGCCAAAAATTTCCTTAAACTGCTCATTACGAGGCCAAACTGTGCATTTTTTGCATTTTAAGCGGATTCCGCAACAAGGACGCTCCCTATGTTTTTCTTTTTTTCTCTACTTTCCTTTGATCGTTCCGACAAAATTTTAACATGTTTATAGAATTGTCTCTGGAATCCAGGAACATACAGACACAAAATTGTGCGCCTATCTAGTGCACAGTTTGGCCTCGTAATGCTGAAGCCGTTTGAAACTTTGGATTAAAAAGTTTAGTTTGAAAGCTAAGGACCTAAGCTAGGTGTCAAAGAGGTTTCTTTTATCTTTGAAAAGAATACAAAAGCTAGTCAGAAACTACATAAAATTTGACTTAGACTTAGGCATTTTGCTAAGCAAATTGTTGAATTTCCAGTCAATTTTGGTCTATTCTTTTATATAAATAGAAAAATAAATGAGGGCGTACCTTAGATTCTTAGTTTTCTTACAATTACTTTTAACTTCAAAATTTTAAACTGCTTCTTTTTGTTACAGAAATTTTGGAACTAATAGCACTTCTCTGACGCCCTCTGATGAAATGGCCATAAATTTCATTCAAAACTATTTCTTAAGGTTTTTCATCCGGTCATATTTTTCAAAATGGTTCCATATATCCTTTGTCAAAGTTTGGACTGTTTATCTCTGTTGTTTATCTCTGTTGTTGGGATTGCCTGAAAAACTCAAAATGACAATTTCTATGTCACGTGACAGGACCTTTTTTGGGTTTTGATAAACCAAGACGCAATCATATTAGAAAAAAAAGAAATTTTGCTCACGTGTTTTTTTGCGGTTTCTCCGTTTCAGATAGGAGCAACATTCACGTTATTGGAGTCTATTTTAATTTAAACTTGTTCATCAAAAACACGGCTCTTACGGGTGAGAACCTTGGAATTGAAAAAAAAAACACGTGAACAACGTTTTATGGCTGCTGATGTGCTTAGGTTCTAAAACCCTGAAAATTAATAGGTGAGACGCGACAATATTATTTCACATAGCATCTTATAATTATTACTAAAAGAAGCTTGGGGGTCGTCTGTTTGTTTTTAGGCTACGAAAACATGCGGCAAATTACGCTCATCCTGCCGCAGCTCAGGCGACTGCTGTGACAAGCTACAATGTCTCTACTTCATGCCATTTTCATCCTCAAGGCAGTGCATAGCCGAATCGTGAATCAGCAGAGACGAAAAAAAAACAGAAATCAGCCACCATTCAAACCATTTTTAAAACCTAATGATTGTGACCAAAATTTATTAAACTCAAAAATCTATGGTAAAGTTCAAGCTAATTATGTCATGATCTTGAGACAACTAACCACTGACTCTTACTGCTTTGGTTTCACACAATAAAATAATAGCCTGCAGATTTTTAGCTTAGCTTTGGTTTTTGCTCCAGCGACACACGTTTGACAAGGAATTTGAGACATTCAGTTTTTTAGCCCCCGGATTGACCAAAAATTCCAAATATACAATTATCGTATATGCAAAAATGCTGATCATACACTTTTCTAGGTACTTGTTTACTTGTTTACTCCCGTGACAAAACTAGTTTAGATGACAAAACTATTTTCTAAAAAAAATAAAGAGAAATAAAAATGCTTACTGCTAGAATTAGTCACATACTGTACCTCGGTTTTTATTAGGGACCACAGCAGCTTTGAGGGACCAAACAATTAAACTAGTACCCCCTTTTCAAACAATTTGATAAAAAAAAACTGAATGAAAGGTCTATGATTACTGATTCATATATGGAAACTGATTAGAAACTGACTAGAGTTTTTCCATAAACTAAAAAGTGATTTTTTTTCTAAAATTTCTCACAACTCTTGTGACAAAGACCTTGGTATTCACCAAGGGTTTGAGCGTCTTGCATGTACAATGCAATTGAAAAAGCCTGAATAATCTTCAAGTTGTCTTACATAAATGATATGCTGAGAGATCAAAGATGAAAAGTTAAATCAAAGATGAAATCTTTTCATATTTGAAAGTTAGATTAATCAGGTATTGGTCAAAGCATGCATAAATATGTCATTCAACCAAATTGAGATTTTTTCAAAAAAGTTATTCTACGAAACGGAGTGAACCCAACTTTTGTTTACCTAAGACTAAGCGTTATGCGCACAAAAATATGATATTTGCATGCAAAAAAAATTTCGGAAATATTGGTTTGAGTACAAAATTCGTTGACAAACTTTTTTTGGACATTTTCGGAAGTACTTTTTCAACTTTTTCAAAAAATTTTGTCGTCTCCATCAAAACACTTCTAGTCATATACAACTAACTCATATAGAAATTGTATGATAAACATTTATTTGACAAAATTTTTTTTATTTTTTCAATTATGGATTATTTACATAATTTTTTGAATTGTATGAGTAGCATTTTGTTCTATGGAGGTCAACCCAGCAGATACCAGAGATACTTTGGGAACGAAGGGGACTCTAGATAAATTTGCGGAGCCACAGAGGCTATGTTCAGTCTGCCATGAACTTTCGCGCGCACCCTATCGCATTAGGCAATATAACAGGAGCGTACATATGGGATAATTTTTCTCGAAAAATTTTCTTTAAAACTTTTTGTCAATCGGAAGTTTTTGCTGACTGAACGCTTTTCTTCAAAACTTTTCATCGATTTTTAATTTAAGCCATCCCAGTGTATCTTTCCAAAAATTTTGTTGATTTTTTTGAGATCGAACAACTCGAATTTCCAAGCTCATAAAAAATGTAAAACTAGGGTCTAATTCCGATCAGTTCTCTAAACAAAATTAGGGTTTGATTTAGGGTTTAATTCCGATCAGTTCTCTAACTTACTGATGATAAAAATGTTAATTACTATTATTTGAAAGATCCAAATAATTCTGATAAAAGCCTGCTCGGGTCATGGCAAAACTATAAATGCCCTAAATCCTCCTTAGGAGGGTTGCAAAAAACACGTTGTGAGTAAAAAAATGTTTTAAACATTTTACAAAAATTTTTTAACAGAAAAAAAACAATGAAAAAATATGCAGTCTGTGCGCCATAATTTTCCAAGTTGAGTGCTCTTTTCATTTCATTTTCAATAGGATCGACTCCGGAAAAGTCGGATGCAAAAAAACGCGGCAATTCAAGAATCCAGATTAGAAGATTTTTACCGTTTCTCGGCACTTTCGAGCCATTCGCGTCGTTTGATAACTCGTTCAGGAGATTTTTCGACGAATACAGTTCAGTTAGTCAAAGCACACAAAAAATCTGCCAGGGGCAGTTATTTAAACACTGTGCTAAACGTAATTTAAGCATGTTTTTAACAAAACATGTTTTACACATTGCAACCCTGCCCTTTAGTCTGAAGATTTCACCCCACGTTTTTGGCAAAGTACAATGCGCTACATTTTTAATCTAATAGAATAGAGTTGCAACCAAAAGCAAATTAACAAATGCATGATTTTGTTTAGTAAGGATCCTACAAACTCGTCTTTGGGTGTTAAAGTAAAAAACTTATTTTTATCTTTAAGTATTAATTCATTCGAGAGAACATCAGACGGCATTGCCGCTTATCGAGTGATTTCTCTGAAATCATTCTTCGTTTCCTGTCTATAGAAAGTATGAGAAGAAAAACAAAACTCAATCTAATTTACTTCAAAATTTAGTGCCTGCTTTAAAACATAAAAAAACTTTCGAAGAAAATTACTGCATACACATGCTCACAGTTTTTTTTTCTCAAGTTAGTTCCGGCAGTCTAAAAAATATATCAAAATAATAACTTGTCATTGCTTACGGGGACAAAAAACTTTTTCTTGCAGGTCTTAGAGTAGTTCCTCCGAGTATTTTAAACAAAATTTTACAAAAGACTTTACGCTGATATGAATGGAATTGTACGTATACATGAAACTCAGGATTTTGCCTTGATTTGAATAGAAGTTTCCGTATTCAATTAACTCAGGAATTTGCCCTTACATGAATGGCATCAACCGTATTAACTTAGCTCGGGAGTTTGCCCTGATTTGAATGACATCGTCCGTTTTCATTTAAATCAGGAGTTTGCTCTGATATGAATGGCCAAGTCTGTATTCAATAACTCAGCATTTTGCCCTGATAAGATTGGCATCGCCCGCATTCATATAACTCAGGAGTTTGCCCTGATCTGAATGGCATTGTCTGTTTTCCTTTTAGTCAGGATTTTGCCCTGATATGAATGGCATCGTCCGTATTCATTTAACTCAGGAGACTGCCCTGATATGAATGGCATTATCCGTCATCATTTGTTTAGGGCGATTGCCCTGATTTGAATGGCGTTGTCCCTATTCATATAAATCAAGAGTGTGCTGTGATTTGAATGGCGTCGTCCGTATTCATTCAACTCAGAGGTTTACCTTGAAATGAATAGCATTGTCCGTATTAAATAAACTCAGGAGTTTGCCCTTCTCTGAATGTCATCAACCGTAATAATTTAACTCAGGAGTTTGCCCTGATATGAATGTCATCGTCCGTATTCATTTAACTCAGGAGTTTGCCCTGATATGAATGTCATCGTCCATATTCACTTAACTCAGGATTTTTCCCTGATGAGATTGGCCCGTATAAATTTAACTCAAGTTTTTGCCCTGATTTGAATAGCATTGTCCGTATTCCTTCAACTCAGAAGTTTGCCTTGAAATGAATAGCAATGTCCGTATTAAATAAACTCAGGAGTTTGCCCTTCTCTGAATGTCATCAACCGTAATAATTTAACTCAGGAGTTTGCCCTGATATGAATGTCATCGTCCGTATTCATTTAACTCAGGAGTTTGCCCTGATATGAATGTCATCGTCCGTATTCATTTAACTCAGGAGTTTGCCCTGATCTGAATGGCATTGTCCGTATTCATTTAACTCAGGAGTTTGCCCTGATCTGAATGGCATTGTCTGTATTCATTTAACTAAGGATTTTTCCCTGATGAGGTTGGCATCGCCCGTATAAATTAAACTCAAGTTTTTGCCCTGAATTGAATGGCATCGTCCGTATTCATTTAACTCAGGAGACTGCCCTAATATGAATGGCATTGTCCCTATTCATATAACTCAAGAGCGTGCTGTGATTTGAATGGCGTCGTCCATATTCATTCAACTCAGAGGTTTACCTTGAAATGAATAGCATTGTCCGTATTAAATAAACTCAGGAGTTTGCCCTTCTCTGAATGTCATCAACCGTAATAATTTAACTCAGGAGTTTGCCCTGATATGAATGTCATCGTCCGCATTCATTTAACTCAGGAGTTTGCCCTGATTTGAATGTCATCGTCCGTATTCATTTAACTCAGGAGTTTGCCCTGATCTGAATGGCATTGTCTGTATTCATTTAACTAAGGATTTTTCCCTGATGAGGTTGGCATCGCCCGTATAAATTAAACTCAAGTTTTTGCCCTGAATTGAATGGCATCGTCCGTATTCATTTAACTCAGGAGACTGCCCTAATATGAATGGCATTGTCCTTATTCATATAACTCAAGAGCGTGCTGTGATTTGAATGGCGTCGTCCGTATTCATTCAACTCAAAATTTGCCCCGATTTGATTGGAATTGTCCGTCATCATTTGTTTAGGGCGATTGCCCTGATTTGAATGGCGTCGTCCGTATTCCTTCAACTCAGAGGTTTGCCTTGAAATGAATAGCATTGTCCGTATTAAATAAACTCAAAAATTTGCCCTTCTCTGAATGTCGTCAACCGTAATAATTTAACTCAGGAGTTTGCCCTGATATGAATGTCATCGTCCGTGTAAATTTATATCAGGTGGTAGCCCTGAATTGAATGACATCGTCCGTATTCATTCAACTCAAGTGCTTGCCCTGATATGATTGGCATCGTACGTATTCAATTTACTCAATTGTTGCCCTGATAAGAACGGCGTTGTCCCTTTTCATTCAACTCAAGTGTTTGCCCCAATAAGATTGGCATCATTCGTATTCATTTAAATCAGGAATTTGCTCTGATATGAATGGCTACGTCTGTATCCAATTAACTAAGGATTTTGCCCTGATAAGATTGGCATCGCCCGTATAAATTTAACTCAAGTTTTGCCCTGATTTGAATGGCATCGTCCGTATTCATTTAACTCAGGAGACTGCCCGTATGTGAATGGCATTATCCGTCATCATTTTTTTAAGGCGATTGCCCTGATTTGAATGGCAATGTCCCTATTCATATAACTCAGGAATTTGCCCTGAATTGAATGGCATCGTTCGTGTTCATATTACTCAACAGTGTGCTATGAATTGAATGGCGTCGTCCGTATTCATTAAACTCAGAATTTGCCCCGATTTGATTGGCATTGTCCGTATACATGTAACTCAGAGGTTTGCCTTAAATGAATAGCATTGTCCGTATTAAATAAACTCAGGAGTTTGCCCTTCTCTGAATGTCGTCACACGTAATAATTTAACTCAGGAGTTTGCCCTGATATGAATGCCATCGTCCGTATTCTTTTAACTCAAGAGTTTGCCCTGAAATGAATGGCGTCATCCGTGTAAATTTAACTCAGGTGGTTGCCCTGATTTGAACGGCATTGTCCGTGTTCAATTAACTTGAGTGTTTGCACTGAATTGAATGGCATTATCCGTATTAATTCAACTCAAGAGCTTGCCCTGATCTGAATAGTATTGTCTGATTTTCTTTAACTCAGGAGTTTGCTCTGATATGATTAGCATCGTACGTATTCATTTTACTCAAATGTTGTCTTGATTAGAATGGTGTTGTCCCTTTTCATTAAACTGAAGTGTTTGCCCCAATATGATTGGCATCATTCGTATTCATTTATCTCAGGAGTTGGCCTTGCTACGAATGTCATTGTCCGCATACAAGTAACTCAGGAGTTTACCTGATATGAATAGCATTCCCGTATTCAATTTACGCAGGAGTTTGCCATTGTCTGAACGACCTTTTCTGTTTTATTTTAAATCAGGAATTTCCCCTGATTGAATGGCATTGTCTGTATTCATCAACTCAGGTGTTCGACCTGATTTTAATGGCAATTCAGTAATCATTTAACTCAGGAGTTTGCTTTGAAACGAATGTCAACGTATTTTTTCATTCAGCTCAGGAGTCTGTCCTGATGTGAATGGCATTGTCTGTATAAATTGCACTCAGGAGTCTGTCCTGATATGAATGGCATCGTTCGTGTTTAATTTACTCAGGAGTTTGCCCTGATATGAATGGCGTCGTCCATAATCTTTTAACTCAGGAGTTTGAACTGATAGGAAAAGCATTGTCCGTATTCATTTAACTCAGGAGTTTGCTTTGGTCTGAATGGCAACTTCTGTGTTCATTCACTTCAAGTGTTTGCCCTGATATGAAAGGCATTATCCGTGTTCATTCACTTCAGGTGTTTGCCCGGATTTGAAAGGTATTATCCGTTTTCGTTTAACTCAGGAGGTTGCCCTGATCTGAATGGGATGGTCCGTATACAAGTAATTGAGTAGTGTGCCTTGATTTTAATGCAATTGTCTGTATTCATTCATTTGCCCTTATATGAATGGCATCAACCGTATTAATTTAAATCAGGAGTTTGCCCTGAGATGAATGGGATCGTCCGTATTTTTTTAACTCAGGAGTTTGCTTTAGTCTGAAATGCAATGTCTGTGTTCGTTTGCCTCAAGAGTTTGTCTTGATATGAAAGGCATTATCCGTGTTCATTTAACTCAGGAGTTTGCCTTGATCTAAAAGGTATTGTCTGTATTCCTCTAACTCAGGAGATTGAATTGATATGAATGTCATAGTTCGTGTTCTTTTACCAAGGAGGTTGCCCTGATATAACTTGGATAGTTCGTATACAAATAACTGAGTAGTTTGCCTTGATATGGATGGCATTGTCCGTATTCATTCATTTCAGGAGTTTACCCTGATATGAATGGCAGCGTCCTTATTTATTTAACTCAGAAGGTTGCGCTTATATGAATGGCATCAACAGCATTAATTTAACTCAGGAGTTTGCCTTGATATGAATGGCATCGTCCGTGTTCATTTAACTCAGAAGCTTGCTTTGGTCTGAAGGACAACGTCTGGGATTCATTTAAATCAGGAGTTTAGCCTGATTTGACGGGCATCGTCCGCATTCAGTTAGTTCAGGAATTTGCCCTGATATGACTGGCTTTTTCTGTATTCATTTAATTCAGGATTTTGCCCTGATCTGAATGGAAATTTTTGTCTTCCTTTATCTCAGTAATTTGCCCTGATATCAATGGCTTTGTCCGTTTTCATAAACCTTAAGAGTTCGCCCTGATATGAATGGGATATTCTATATAATACTAACTCAAGAGTTTGCCTTGATATGAATTGCATTGTATGCATTCATTTATTTCAAGAATTTTTCCTGTTTTGAATGGTATCATCCGTATTAATATAACTCAGAAGTTTGCCCTGAGAGGAATGGCATCGTCCGTATTCATTTAACTCTAACGGTCTGAATGGCAACGTCTTTGATCATTTACTTCAAGTGTTTGCCCTGATTGGAAAGGTATCATCCGTTTTGTTTTAACTCAAGAGGTTGCCCTGATCTGAATGGGATGGTCCGTATACAAGTAACTGAGTAGTTTGCCTTGATTTTAATGCAATTGTCCGTATTCATTCATTCCAGGAGTTTGCCTTGATATAATTGGCATCGTCCGTATTCATTTCACTCAGGAAACTGCCCTGATTTGAATGGCATTGTCCCTATTCATATAAATCAAGAGTGTGCTGTGATTTGAATGGCGTCGTCCTTATTCATTCAACTCAGAATTTGCCCCGATTTGATTGGCATTGTCCGTACACATGTAACTCAGTGGTTTGCCTTGAAATGAATAGCATTGTCCGTATTAAATAAACTCAGGAGTTTTCACTTCTCGAATGACATCAACCGTAATAAATTAACTCAAGAGTTTGCCCTTCTCTGAATGTCATCAACCGTAATAAATTAACTCAGGAGTTTGCCCTGATATGAATGTGATCGTGCGTATTCATTTAACTCAGGAGTTTGCCCTGATCTGAATGGCTATGTTCGTTTTCATATAACTCAGGAGTTTGACCTGACATGATTGGCAATATCGTATACATGTAACTCGTAAGTTTTCCTTAATATGAATGGCATTGTCTTGTTCATGGGAGTTTGCCCTTGTTTGAATGGCATCAACCGTAATAATATAACTCAGGAGTTTGCCCTGAAATGAAAGGCACCCTCCGTATTCTTTTAACTCAGGAGTTTGCCCTGATCTGATTGGTATTGCCTGTAATCCTTTAACACATTTGAACTGATATGAATAGCATTGTTCGTGTTCTTTTTACTAAGGAGTTTGCCCTGATATGAATGGGATGGTCCGTATACATGTAATTCAGATGTTTGCCCCGAGACGAATGGCAAGGTCCGTATACATGAAACTCAAAAGTTTTTTCTTGATACGATGAATTTGTCCGTGTTCACTTAACTAAAAAATTGCCCTGAGATGAATGGCCGTATTCATTTACCTCAGGATTTTGCTTTAGTCTGAAAAGCAATGCCTGTATTCATTTACCTCAGGAGTTTGCCCTAAAATGAAAGGTATTGTCCGTATAAATTTAACGCAGGTATTTGCCGTGCTTTGATTTGCTTCATCCGCATTCAGTTAACTCAGGAGTTTTTCTTGATTTGAATAGCATTTTCTGAATTCATTCAACGCAGGAGTTTGCCCTGATCTGATTGGCTTATTTGTCTTCCTTTAACTAAGGGTTTTAAATGGTATTAATGGCACCGTCCGTATTCAGTTGACTCAAGATTTTGACTCAATGGTTATGGCATTATCCGTAATCATTTAACACAGGATTTTGCCCTGATCTGAATGCGCTTTCTGTATTCCTGTATATCAGGAGTTTGCCATGATATGAATGGCCTTGTCCGTTTTCATATAACTCATGAGTTTGCCTCCATATGAATGGTATAGTCTGTATTCAAGTAACTCAGGGGTTGCCCCGATATGAATGGCATCGTCGGTAATCCGTAAACTCAGAAGTTTTTCCTTGATATGAATGACATTGTCCGTATTCAGTTAACTCAAGCTTGCCTTGATTTGAATGGCATCGTCCGTATTCATTAACTCAAGATTTTGCCCTGGTACGATGGTCATCGTCAGTATTTAGTTAACTCAAGCTTGTGCCCCAATAGGTATGGCATCAGGGGCGGATCTAGGATTTTCTCGAGGGGGGGGGGGGGGGGGGGCGGATTTTCAAAAAATTTTGACGACCTTTTTTTTTTTAGGTCGACCAAATTGATTTTTATTTTTCGCGCTCTCCCAAAGCGCTGTTTTGCCCCTATTTTGGCTAAATTTCTGCGCCGCAGCCAAATTTTTGAAAAAACAGTCAAAAAAAGGCACTTTTTGAAAAATTTTGACAAAAAAAAATGCGTTTTTTTGGCGCGCGCTCCCCCTCAAAAATAGCATATATTGGCGCCAAAGGCGCCTTTAGAAAAATTTTAGGGTCGGTCGGCCAAAAATGGATTTCTGAAAAAGTATCAAAGGGGGGACCCTTTGGGTCGGCAGGGGGTCAAATCCCTGAGGAAAAAGCGTCCGCCCCCCGCCCCCCCCCCAAATCCGCCCCTGTATGGCATTATCCATATTCATTTAAACCAGGAGTTTGCCCTGATCTAAATGATTTTTTTCCGTATTCCTTTGACTCAGGATTTTAACCTGATTTGAGAGGCATCGTATCGTCTGTATAAATTTCACTCAGCTGTTTGCCTTGATATGAATGACATTGTGCGTTTTCGTTTAACTCAAGATATTGCCCTGATATGAAATGCATCGTCTGTATTCGTTAACTCAGGATTTTGCCCTGGTATGATTGACATCGTCGGTATTTAGTTAACTCCAGCTTTTGCCCCGATAGGTATGGCATTATCTGTATTCATTTAACGCAGGAGTTTTCCTTGATCTGAATGGAATTTTCTGTATTCCTCTAACTCATGACTTTGCCCTAATATGAATGGGCTTGGGATATGCGTATACAAGTAAATCTGAAGTTTGCCCTGACATGTAAGTATAAAAGTAACTCAGGTATACCCGTCCGTATAAAAGTAACTCAGGTATTTGCTGTGATTTGATTGGCTTCATCCGATTTAAATAACTCAGGAGTTTTTCTTGATTTGATTAGCATTTTCTGAATTCATTCAACGCAGGAGTTTGCCCTGATCTGATTGGCTCATGTTGTCTTCCTTTTTAATTAAGGGCTTTACCCTGGTCCGTATTCAGTTGACTCAAGATTTTGTCTCAATGGTTATGGCATTATCCGTAATCATTTAACACAGGTTTTTGCCCTGATCTGAATGCGCTTTCTGTGTTCCTGTATATCAGGAGTTTGCCTTGATATGAATGGCCTTGTCCGTTTTCATATAACTCATGAGTTTGCCTCCAAATGAATGATATAGTCTGTATTCAAGTAACTCAGGGGTTGCCCCGATATAAATGGCATCGTCGGTATTCCGTAAACTCAGAAGTTTTTCCTTGATATGAATTAAATTGTCCGTGTTCATTTAACTGAGGAGTTTGCCTTGATATGAAATCCATCGTCCGTAATCATTAACTCAGGTTTCTGCCCTGGTTTGAATGACATTGTCCGTATTCAGTTAACTCAAGCTTGCCCTAACATGTATGGCAGCTTGCAGCTTGCCCTAATAATATGGAGTTTGCCATAATATGGAGTTTGCCCTTGTATGTATGGCATCGTGCGTTTTTATTTAACTCAGGAGTTTGCCCTGGTATGAATAACATCTGAATGGCATTGTCTTTCTTTAACTCATGAGTTTGCGCTGATATGAATGGGGTAGGCGTATACAAATAACTCAGGAATTTGCCCTGATATGGGTATCATCGTCCGTGTTGCTTCAACTCAGGAATTGATGGTCATCGTCCGTATTCTTTTAACTCCGAAATTTTTCTTGATATGAAAGGCATTTTCCGTTTTCGTTTAACTCAGGAGTTTGCCCTGATATGAAAGTCATCGTCAACATTCATTTAATTCAAGGGTTTGTCGTGGTATGAAATGCATTGTCCGTATTCAATAACTCAGGATTTGGCTCTGGTAGGAATGACATTGTCCATATTCAGTTAACTCAAGCTTTTGACCCGATAGGTATGGCATTATCTGTATTCATTTAACGCTGGAGTTTTCACTGATCGGATTTTTTTTTCTGTAGTCCTTCAACTCATGAGTTTGCCCTGATATGAATGGGATATTCCGTATACAAGTATCTCAGGAGTTTGCCCTGATATGAAAATCATAGTCCGTATTCCTTTAAATCAGGAGTTTGCCCTGATTTGAATGGCTTTGTCGGTTTTCATATAACTCATGAGTTTGCCTTGAGATGAATGACATTGTCCGTGTTGATTTAACTCAGGAGTTTGCCCTCATAAGAATGGCAATGTTTCATTTCATTTAACTCAAGAGTTTGCGCTGGTATGAATGGGAATGTCCGTTTTAATTTAACTCGGATGTTTACCCTGATATGAAAGTCATCGTCAACATTCATTTAATTCAAGGGTTTGTCGTGTTATGAAATGCATTGTCCGTATTCAATAACTCAGGATTTTGCTCTGGTAGGAATGACATTGTCCATATTCAGTTAACTCAAGCTTTTGACCCGATAGGTATGGCATTATCTGTATTCATTTAACGCTGGAGTTTTCACTGATCGGAATTTTTTTTCTGTAGTCCTTCAACTCATGAGTTTGCCCTGATATAAATGGGATATTCCGTATACAAGTATCTCAGGAGTTTGCCCTGATATGAAAATCATCGTCCGTATTCCTTTAACTCAGGAGTTTGCCCTGATTTGAATGGCTTTGTCGGTTTTCATATAACTCATGAGTTTGCCTTGAGATGAATGGCATTGTCCGTGTTGATTTAACTCAGGAGTTTGCCCTCATAAAAATGGCAATGTTTCATTTCATTTAACTCAAGAGTTTGCCCTGGTATAAATGGGAATGTCCGTTTTAATTTACCCTGATATGAAACTCATCGTACGTAATCTTTTAACTCAGGAGTTTGTATTCAATTAAGGGCATCGTCCGTATTCAATTAACTCAGGAAAGTGCCTTGATTTGAATGGCATCGTCCGTATTCATTAACTCAGGATTTTGCCCTGGTATGAATGACATCGTCAGTATTTAGTTAACTCAAGCTTTTGCCCCGATAGGTTTGGCATTATCCGTATTCATTTAACCCAGGAGTTTGCCCTGATCTGAATCATTTTTTCTGTATTCCTCTGACTTAGGATTTTGCCCTGATTTTAGAGCCATCGTACCGTCTGTATAAAATCAACACAACTGTTTGCACTGCTTTGAATGACATCGTCCGCTTTTATTGAACTTAGGAATTTGCCCTCATATGAATGGCATTGTCTGTATCCATTTAGCGCAGGAGTTTGCCCTGATCTGAAGGGGCATTTTCGGTTTTCCTTCAACTCAGGAGTTTGCCCTGGTATGAATGGCATCGTTCGTAATCAGTTAACTCAGGACTTTAACCTTATATGTGTGGCTTATAATCCGTATTCATTTAACGCAGGAGTTTGCCTCGATCTGAATGGCATTGTCTGTATTCCTAACTCATTTGTATGCCCTAATATGAATGGGATAGGCGTATACAAGTAACTCTGAAGATTGCCCTGACATGAATGGCATCCTCCGAATAAAAGTAACTCAGGTGTTTGCCTTGCTTTGAAAGGCCTCGTCCGTATAAATTAAACTCAGGTGATTGTCCTGGTGTAAATGGCATCGTCCGTATTCAGTTAACTCAAGCTTTTGCCCCGATAGGTATTGTATTATCCGTATTCATTTAACCCAGGAGTTTGCCCTGATCTGAATGACTTTTTTGTATTCCTTTGACTCAGGTTTTTGCCCTGATTTTAAAGGCATCGTATCGTCTGTATAAAATAACTCAGCTGTTTGCACTGCTTTGAATGGCATCATCCGCTTTTATTCAACCTAGAAGTGTGCCCTCATATGAATGGCATTGTCTGTATCTTTTTAACGCAGGAGTTTGCCCTGATCTGAAGGGGCATTTTCGGTATTCCTTCAACTCAGGAGTTTGCCCTGGTATGAATGGCATTGTTCATAATCAGTTTACTCAGGACTTTGCCCTGGTATGAATGACAATTTCCGTAATCCTCTAACTCATGAGTATGCACTAATTTTAATGGGATAGGCGTATCAAGTAGCTCTGAAGTTTGCCCTGACATGAATGGCATCGTCCATATAAAAATAACTCTGTGTTTGCCTTGATTTGAAAGGCCTCGTCCGTATAAATTAAACTAAGGAACTTGCCTTGATATGAATGGCCTTGTCCGTTTTCATTTAACTCAAGAGTTTTCCCTGATATGAAATGCATCTTCCGTTTTCATTAACTCAGGTTTTTGCCCTGGTATGAATGACATTGTCCGTATTCAGTTAACTCAAGCTTTTGCTCCGATAGTTATGGCATTATCCGTATTCATCTAACCCGGGAGTTTGCCCTGATCTGAATGATTTTTCCGTATTCCTTTGATTCAGGTTTTTGCCTGATTTGATAGGCATCATCTGTATTCATTTGACTCAGGAGTTTGCCCTGATCTGAATAATTTTTTTTCTTTATTTCTTTGACTCATGATTTTGCCCTGATATGAATGACATCTTCCATATTCCCTTATTTCAGGAGTTTGCCTTGGTTTGAATGGCTTTGTCGGTTTTCCTATAACTCATGAGTTTGCTCTGATAAGATTGGCATTGTCCGTAATCTTTAAACTCAGAACTTTTTCCTTGATATGAATGGCATTGTCCGTGTTCATGTAAGTCAGGAGTTTGCCCTTATATGAATGACATCAACCGTATTATTTCAATTCAGGAGTTTGCTTTGGTCTGAGTGGTAACGTCGGTTATCATTTAACTCAGTAGTTCGCCCTGATATTATAAACATCATCCGTATAAAATTAACTTAGTTGTTTGTCCAGATATGAATGGCATTGTCCGCAAACAAGTAACTCAGGAGTTTGCCATGATATGAAGGGCATTGTCAATATACAAGCAACTCAGGAGTTTGCCCTTATATGATTGATATTGTCCCTATACAAGTAACTCAGGTGTTTGCCGTGATACGAATTGCATCGTCAATTTTCATTTTATTCGGGATTTTTCCCTGATTCGAAATGCATCGTCCGTATTTATTAACTCAGAGTTTTGCTCTGATATGGTTGGCATTGTCCGTATGCAATTGTATCAGTAGTAGGTCCTGATGTAAATGATTTGAAGGTATCGTCCGATTTCATTTAAACAAGGAAGCAGGAGTTTACCCATGATATGAAAGGCATCAACTGTATTTTTATAAATAAGGTGGTTGCCTTGATATGAGGACATCGTCCGTATTCATTTAATCAAGAGTTTGCCTTAAAATGAATGATATTGTCCGTAATATGGATTGCTTCGTCCGTGTTCATATATTTCAGGAGTTTGCCCAGATATGAATGGCATTGTCCGTAAACAAGTAAACAAGTAACTCAGGAGTTTGCCTTGATATGAATGACACTGTCTGTATACGAGCAACTCAGGAGTTTGCTCTAATATGATTGATATGGTCCGTATACAAGTAACGCGAGAGTTCACCCTGATCTGAATGCTTTTTTCTGTATTAATTTGACTCATGAGTTTGCCGTGATAAGAATGGCATTGTTCGTATTCTTTTAACTCAGGAGTTTGCTTTGGTCTGAATGGCAACGTCTGTGATCATTTAACTCAGGAATTTGCCCTGATATTAGTAACATTGTCCGTATAAAATAACTCAGGTGTTTACCCAGATTTGAATAGCCTCGTCTGCTTTCAGTTAACTCAGAACTTTTCACTGATTTGAAAGGCATTCTCTGTATTAAATAAACGCAGGTGTTTGCCCTGATTTGAATGGTAGTCCGCATTCAATTAACTCAGGATTTTACCCTGATATATATGGCATTATCTGAATTCATTTACCGCAGGAGTTTGCCCTGATCTGAATGATTTTCTCTGTATTCTTTTAACTCAGGAGTTCGCCCTGATATTAGTAACATCGTCCGAATAAAATAAATTCAGGTGTTCGCCCTGTTTTGATTGGCATAGTCCGCATTCAGTTAACGTAGGATTTTACCCTGATATATATGGCATAATCTGAATTCATTTAACGCAGGAGTTTGCCCGGATCTGAATGCTTTTTTCTGTATTCTTTTAACTCATGAGTTTGCCTGATGTGAATGGGATAGTCCGTATACAAGTAAATCAAGCTTTTGCCCCGTTAGGTATGGCGTTATCTGTTTTCATTTCACTCAGGAGTTTGCCCTTATATGAATGGGATCAATCGTAATAAATTAGCTCAGAATTTATTTTGGTCTGAATGGCAACGTCTGTGATCATTCAACTCAAGATTTTGCCCTGATATTATTAACATCGTCCGTATACAATTAACTCAGCTGCTTGCCCTGATTTGAATGGCATCGTCCGCATTCAGTTAACTCAGGATTATGCCCTGATTTGAAAGGCATTGTCTGTATTAAATAAACTCAAGTGTTTGCCCTGATTTGAATGGCATAGTCCGCATTAAGTTAACTCAGGATTTTACCCTGTTATATATGGCATTATCTGAATTCATGTAACGCAGGAGTTTCCCTGATCTGAATGATTTTTCTGTATTCTTTTAATCCATGAGTTTGCCCTGATGTGAATAGGATAGTCCGTATACAAGTAAATCAAGCTTCTGCCCCAATAGGTATTGCGTTATCCGTCTTTATTTAACTCAGGTGTTTGTGATTATATGAATGGCATCAGCCATAATAAACTAACTCAGGAGTTTGCTTTGGTCTGAATGGCAACGTCTGTGATCATTTAACTCAGGAGTTCGCCCTGACATTAGTAACATCGTCCGTATAAAATATATTCAGGTGTTTGCCCTGTTTTGAATGGCATAGTCCGCATTCAGTTAACTCAGGATTTTGCCCTGATTTGAAAGGCATTGTCTGTATAAAAAAAACTCAGGTGTTTGCCCTGATTTGAATGGCATCGTCCGCATTCAGTTAACTCAGGATTTTACCCTGATAGATATGGCATTATCTGAATTCATTTACCGCAGGAGTTTGCCCTGATCTGAATGATTTTTTCTGTATTCCTTTAACTCATGAGTTTGCCCTGATATGAATGGGATATTCCGTACAGGAGTAACTCAAGCTTTTGAACCAATAGGTATGGCATTATCTGTGTTCATTTAAATCAGGTGTTTGCCCTGATATGAATATCATCCTCCGTATTCTCTTAACTCAAGACTTTGCCCTGATTTGAATGGCTTTGTTGTCTGTATTCTTTTAACTCAGAACTTTTCCCTTGATATGAATGGCATTGGCCGTGTTCAGTTAACTCAGGATTTTGCCTTAAAATGAAAGGATTTTGCCTTAAAAACATCATCTATATTCCCTTAATTCAGGAATTTGCCCTGATTTGAATGGCTTTGTCCGTAAACATTTAACTCAGGAGTGTGCCCTGATATGAATGGCATTACCACTTTCATCTACTTCAGGAGTTAGCCCTTATATGAATAGCATCAACCGTGTTAATTTAACTCAAGAATTTACTCTGATATGAATGGCAATAACCATGTACTTGTAACTCAGTATGTTGCCTTAATATGAGAGGAATTTTCCGTATTCATTTAACTCAGGATTTTCCCCTGACTTGAATGGCATCTTCCGTATTTAATTAATTCAGGAATTTGCCCTTAAATGAATAGCATTGTCCGTCTTCATATCAATGAGGCTTTTGTCCTGATATGAATGGCATCAACCCCATTATTTTAACTCAAGAGTTTAAATCGATTTGAATGGCAATAACCGAAAACTTGTAACTCAGGATGTTGCCTTAATTTGACTGGCATCGTCTATATACATTATCTCAGGAGTTTGTGTTCTGATTTCAAATAGAAACAGAAACATGAATTATTTTATTGCGTTCACAAAATGTGACGCCGCCGCCACCACCAAAAGAAATATGTTTTTATTCCCTTGCAAAAGGAAGGGAAATGCTATTGGAATAATTCGTATAACGTTTTAAGCATTGAGAATTGAAACGACTATTCTCATTCAAAGCAAATATTAACAATTCCTCTCGTGAAATACGAGCATACGAAACCTTCTTCTCGTAAAATACGAATGTACGAATAGAGAATACGAAGTTAAGAAGTAACTTCTCATTTGATACGAAAAGTGGCGTGATTTCCCCATCTGAGTATAAATAGAAGCTCAAAACTACGGGAATTCATTCCCAACAATATCTCTTCTAACACCAACACCACTCTCTTCTACCACCCCGACCAATCTCTAAAATAATATCTACTCTCAGTAAAAATATCTCTAATCTCACCGTTAAAATAGATATTGAGTCAAAAGGCAACTTGCTGTAAATTCATACTAACTTCTTTTCTAATAAAATATTTCTCAGCGAATTTTAGATTTATTTTCTAAGATAGAAAGCAGAAAGGACCCTTTATTCCTAGCAAGCGTTTTGTCCGACGTAAATAGTTTTGCTAGCGTAATAAATTGGTGCGACCAGTGAGGCTTACCTTCTAAAAATTCGCAAAAATTGCTAAAGTCTTAAAAAGAGATAAACAGCAAAGATTCCAATTCTCAAACTGGACAATTGTTGAAATTTCTCTTACAAATAAAGAGAAGTAATAAATTTCCAAATCGGAAATTTAAGTTTTCTAAATAAATTTATAAATTTTTCTATCTTTCTTTTTAAAGTTTTAAACTAAATATAAAATGGCTGATACCCCAATATCCCATCCCAATTTGTCTTTAATGACATTTTTGGGAAACGATCTGAACCAAAATGCTACGGCTTTTTGGAATTCAGTTGAAAACAAAATTCTTTTCTCATTAGGTCAAAGACCTGCTGATAATGATGCACGACGCAGCTATGATAGCAGACAACGATCCCTATTCGGATCATTGTTAACTGATACATCTCTTGAATGGTTCAATGATACTGTAACCAATGCTACCACATGGGCACAACTCAAAGATCTCTTCCTAAACAGATTTACCGACGGACGAGATCAATTCAAACATAGAATTGATGCTGAAAATGCAGCTCGCCAAGATGTCGAATTAATAAAAAATTACTTTCACAGAATTAAATCTTCTGTAGATAGAGGATAGCCCGAAAGTATTGATGAAACCGTTCATGCTACTGAAGCTGCTCAAAATGCTGAGAGAACTATACAAACCATACAAAGAATTCAAAAGTATATCGATTTCTCAATTAAGGGACTAAGACCTCTAGCCCTTAAACAAAAAGCTTATGAATACATGATAGAGCATCCAAATGCTAATTGGGATCAATTCACAAATCATGTAATCACTAAGGATCTAACATTCATTGTTGCAACTGATCCTGCTAATAAGTCAACAACGGATAAAATGACTTCATTAGAAACTCAAATTAAAGAATTAACTAAATTGATCAAGAATCAAGAAGTTAGTGCAAGCAGTGACCAGACTTCATTTCAACGACGTCACCCTGACATCAAGGGAAGACCTAACAGTACACGATTCTGCGAATATTGTAGAATGAATGGACATTCTATATCTAGATGTTCAAAAAAGCAAGTTCAGGACGAAGTAAATAAGTTGAGGAAAGAGCTCACAACAAAAAATGAACGAAGAGTTTCATTTGAAACTGATTATAAACGAAATCGAAGACCGAATAACTTCCCTAACCAGAGTAACCCTAACCCAAGTAACCGGTTTTGGGATAACCAAAACAGAACTACTAACAACTCATATCCTAGCCAAAATAAACATGGCATTCGCCATAATTATAACTACAACGGAAACAATTTCCAAAAGGCTAATGCACAATCGTCTTTCAATAACAAAAGACCCCAAACCTATGATGATAGGTATCCCAGAGAAAACAAATTCAGAGAAAATGAACAAGTTGCTAAACAGTTCTACGACCAAGAAAATAGGCAATTCAATAGTAACCCTAGAGGTCGACCATATAACACTGGAAGCTATAATAGCAATAACAGTCGAGACTCAACGCGATCTCAATCACCAAATTTTAGATCGAATCAAATACAGTCTGAAACTACCCACTGGGTTGAGGAAGAGGTCAATTACTGTGATGCTATCACTGATTTCTTTCCTTTAAACTATTAAAATCTCTGAAACCAAGCGATGATAGTAATCCTAAATCAAGGATATATCTTAGCTTATATCATTTTGCCACCGGAGACAAAAATAATAATAGTGGACTTGAAATTGAATTCATGATTGATCCAGGATCAACTTGTAGTATCATAAACTACCCAACTTATCAAGAATTGGAAAAATTAGGTCAAAAAATGACAATTTACCGATCCAAAATTAAAGCAAAGACTTATAATGGATCTGATATACGTATGTTTGGCAATACATCTATTCAGTCTTGTTTTGACACTGATGGAAAATATCCATCTAACCACAAAGTGTGGATAACTGAAGAAAAGACTGCTAATCTGTTAGGAGTAGATTTTTGTCATCTCTTCTTAAAAGCTCTCTACTTTGATATCCCCGCAGTTGAGCTCAAATCAAAAGAAGGTGTAATATCCTACGGGCTGATGAACAACGATAAAGAATATCCTAACGTTTCAAAAATTGTCTCAATTAACTTGAAAGAACCCTTGTTCATTCCAGCACGCTCTACATACTTATACAAACACTTGGCTGAACCAAATTCACACTTCGAAAAAGGGACTACATTCCTGCCTCATAAAAATACAACTAAAACCGAATTGGTTTTCATTAATACAGTTTGTACTCAAATTGAGCAAAGCCTACCTATCCTAATTGAGAATCAGAAAGATCATCCTGTCACACTAAACAAGTGTGTACTAGGCTATGCAGTAACTGATATTCAAGGATACGAGGATAAAATATTTGCTATCCACGATTGTGATGAGTTCACAACGAGAATTTTAAACGAAAGTTCGGAATTCGATAGCTGTTTCATGCTGAACACTGTTGTCAATACAACACAGGAAAGCAATACTCAATTATCCGGCCCCTGTCTACAATATGTAGACTTCAAAAAAAGGTCCATATTCGAATCGAATATGCCCATTGCTCATACAATCTCTGCAGATAGAGCAATGAAAAAAGGATTTGCTGAATCGATTAGCAAAAGGTATCCTGAGCTACGAAACTTTTGTAACTCAATACATGTTAACATTAACGATATTCTCATCTTCACTGATCCAAAATCTGGACAAATCATATTAATCTGATTACCAAACAGAGGTACTTTCAGAAACCCACTTACGACGCTATATTCAATACCTTGTCCGAAATGAAAGATCATGCTATAGCAAATAACATTCGATCTATCGCAATGCCCAAAATTGCTTGTGGCTTAGATAAAATGAATTGGGAAGAAGTTTCCAAAATCATTGTCGATGTATTCCAACATTCTGGAATTACTATATTTGTCTATGTTTCAGGACAAGAAATCAAGGACATGCCTGCCCTTGAAGTGTTTGATACAGAAAATGTATCAGAAAGATTTGAACAAATTGGTTCAGATATAGTCAAAGTATGCAAAAATGAAAACGAAATAGCAACCGACTTTTCTAATGATGCAAAGAACCTTTGCAGGCCTCCCTTGAAAGAACAATTTAAAAAGTACCGAAACAAAGAACATAATGATCGGCTAATTGCCTTTCTAGTCAACGAAACGTTTACCCAATACTCCTCAATTGATAATGACAATAGTAGTACTTTGGAAAAAATCGAAACTACTATTAAATTCTTATCTGACTTCGATTTCACCCAAAGTGATATATCGGATGATGAATTTGCAGATCTAATTCAAATGCTGATAGAGGATCAAGATGTTTATTCTCATCACAAATATGATATGGGAAAAACAAAACATAAATTCCATATACCACTCAAAAAGGACGCAACGTTCAAAAAACAACGAACAAGTAAAATCCCAGTCCATCTAAGAGATAAATTGGACAAGTTAATGGATGAATTAATCCAAGCAGGCATAGTCAGAGAACTAAATGAAAAAGATGATATGAACTCATGGTTCGTACATCCAGTCATCATTCTTCCAAAAAAAGACTACGTAAAGTTGGTCTTGGATGCTAGGTATCTAAACTCAATCACAGATACTAGCAATTGTAGTTGGCCATTAGAACCACTACAAGTTCTCATGACCAGAATAAACGGATCATACTTCACAAGTAGTGATCTCTCTTGCGCCTACCATCAAGTACCTCTAACAGATGAGGCCCAGAAATTAACAAGTTTTTTTGTAGGAGGTAGACAATATACCTACCAAGTTGGTTTCTATGGTTTGAAACCACTTCCAAATTTCTTCAGTAAACTAATGAGATATGCCTTCGGACCCCTCATTAAAGAAAAAAAAGCAATTACTTACATAGACGACACTCTGTTACAGAGTCAAAGTCAAAATGAAATGTTTGACACAATTCGAGAATATCATTCTCTTTTACGGAAGGCCAACTTAAAAGCTGCCCCTGAAAAAACCTTTTTCTTCCTAAGAAAAGTTAAATTTTTAGGCCATGTTGTCTCTAAAGATGGTCTTTCTCCAATCGCTTCACGAATCGATGACATAAAAAAAATTGAAATCCCCTGAATCAAAAACAGAAGTTCTAGGAGTATTAGGTGTCATGGGATTCTACAGCACATACATCATCAATTTTCATGTGGACGCAAAATGTCTATATGAACTGGCAAACAGTAGTGATAAGTTTCAATGGCTACCATACCATGAAGAAGTTTTTCAAAAACTGAAAGACAAATTCTGTCATGATATTTCAAATGCCATACCTAATGTAAACTACCCATTCCACATTCACGCCGACTCCTCAAATGTAGGAACCGGATGTATACTCATCCAAGACTTTCCTGAAGGGAAAAGAATTGTTTCTGCCAATTCTAGAGTCTTTGATAAAGCTGAGCAGAAAATGTCTACTCAACATTGTGAATTATGTGGAATAATATCTGCTTTGCAAACCTATGAATTCTACATTATAGGTTCACCCTTTCCTCTATACCTATATTGCGACCACAGACCTATTCTCTTCTTGTGGTCCAGAAAAGGACAACTTTCTCATAGATTTTTCAAATATCAAGTCGTCTTGACAAAATTCAACAATTTGAAAATAAACTATACCCCAGGTTCAAACCTAGCCTTTCCTGACTTATTGAGCCGAAATGTACCCATCGCTGATATCAAAAGATATCAACCAGAACACAAAACCATTCCAAATGATATAAAGTTCATCCTAAACAATGGAGAACAAATATGTTATTCAGTACTCCACAAAGATGATAACATATTTCAAAACGATTGCTATCCAGTCATTGCTCAAGTGCAAGGTGGAAAAAAGAAGTTAATCAACATAAGTGACAGAGGAGACTTCAGCATTGAAGATGCTCCAGAATATTTTGAAGAATCGTGTAGTGCGATTCAGAATATAACAGATTTCTTCCGATTTGGCAAACAAATTAACCAAATCAAAAGACTATCTATACCAGATATGAACGATCAAAATATTTATGAAGAAATTCCAGATGAAGTATCTGCACTTGATGATCTTTTGGAAAATTCAGAATGGCTTGACTTATATGAAGGCAATGTTGAGAACAACCTTCTCAACGACCTGGTTAAAGCAAAAAATGATTTGCAACCAAAACAAGATCTTTGAAGTTGATTGAACCCCTAAGTCTCCAATCTGAAGAGAATAAATCAGATTCTCTTGAACTGATAGCAAAAATGACCGACTTTGCTAAAGAAGCAAATTTAGACGTTGAAACAATTATGCAAGAGCAGTGTAACGATACTGTAATCATAGATATCAAAAAGTGCATAAAGCAAAACGAAAAGCCAGAAAGAAACAAAAAAATCCTTATCGTGAAGAAAAAGGATTAAAAGTCTATATCAGGCAATTTGAATTATTATTCATTGAAGACCAACATGATCTTCTATGGATTAATGAATACAATGATGACTATACTAAGAGTCCAAAAATTTGCTTACCAATCTCCCTAGTGCTAAACTGCTTTGAGTTAGCTCATAAGCATCCTCTTAGCGGTCATCACGGTGAAACAAAAACTTTGGAATTAATCAAAAGATATTTCTATTGGCCCGGACTCTATAAATGGGTCAACATGCTTCTTCATGATTGCCTAGAATGTCAGAAAAATAAACCTAAACGAAAAGACCTGAATGAAGCTCCATTACAACAATGGGGACAATTAGAAACAATCGCAATGAAAACGATCCACATTGATCATAAAGGTCCACTTAGACCATCAAGTCATGGCAAAAACTTTTGCTTAGTTGTGATAGATGCCTTCTCTAGATATCTTCAAGTATATCCATGCACCCATGCAGACCCTAAGGAAACTATTAAGCTCTTAGAGAAATACATCACAACATTTGGTATTCCACAACAAATTATTAATGATAATGGAAGTGCATTCATGAGTAATGACTTTGCTCATTGGTCCTCTGAATTGGAAATAACCCTGAGGCCAAGAACTACTTACTCGCCTTGGACTAACGGAAAGGTTGAAGTCCAGAATAAACATTTAACCCAGTACTTTCGACATTTTTTGAGTAACTCAGGCTCAAATTGGTCTGAATTAACAAATAAATTTGGTTTTGCACATAACACCGCCATTAATTCAAGTACAGGTTACACTCCATATGAGATTGTCTTTGGCATAAAACCACAGGTTCCCCTTAGCCTTAAATTAGGCCGCTACCTCGACCAAAACAAAAGATGTACCTCTGAATTTTGCGCTGGTCTCGAAAATCATGCTCATACCGAGCATAAGTCAAACAATGAGACCATAGATAGATTTCTAAAAAATCAAATTTCCGCCGAAATACTAAAAAGGGAAAATGATTTTAAGTTGATTTATAGTAACACCTATACCCATTGCCGCCGCATCACTAATAAGGCCCACATGTTCCGAAATCAATTTAAATTAGGACGGCCTATAAAAGAAGGCACTAAGGTGTTACTAGAAAATAGATCCAAACCACTATTGAAAAGTCAAAAGCTTTTGAATTTGAGATCTGGACCTTACACCGTGATTGAAAAAATCACGGAAGTAACATACGGAATTCAAAATGATTTCACTAACGAAAAAAAGATTGTCCACCGCAATCATATTGTTGAATACTTTCCTAAAGAACAACAAATGCCCAAGCTACTACAAGAGTACTCTAGTGATTTATTTTCAAGTGATTTTTATGATCATATAACAAATCATCAAATCGACTCTTTCAATAAACCTAAACAGGTTGAAAATCTACAATACCAGTTTTGGCCAGTAGTCAACAATGGTTATCAGCAAATGACTGATCATACCCCTACAAATGAGGATCAAAATAAAACCATTGTTCATGAACACTCATTAGATTCAGGCAGAGAAACCATGCATCTAAGAACTTTGTTCGATGCGACTGCGATTGACCAGAATCTTAGACCTATTCGAAGTTCAACCCCCTATCCTGTTGATAAAACCCCTAATCCTTCAACTAGTCAATCTAGTAGTTATGACCACCGCCGCCTACCTAGCCGCAGTATAAGTCCTAATACTAGTCTCGCAAATGACTTTGGCCGCCGCCACCAAAATATAACAACACAATATAATACTCCCCGTCCTCCTGATATCCCTCGTTTATCTGAATCATCAGAAAGCTTTACTGATGGAAAAATATCCCTCATAGCTCTCAGGAAAGTTTTTATGAAAACACTCGATCCGCACCTGGATCACTTTCTGAATCCAAAAAACCTAAACGGACAAATCGTCCTACAAACTTTTATGGAACTACAATTCCATCTAGTTTGATTGGCAAACTTAAAAAGAAATAAAAACACTAAACCATTTATTTGGCCAAACTAAATATTTTTTTAATTCTTTTTATTGGCCTTTTCTTTCTTTTTTTTTCTTCCTTTTTTTACTTTATAAATATTTCGTTTGTAATAAAAGCACAAAACACCAAAAATAACATATTAACATAAATTTAAAAATAACTTTTATAAATGTAAGACTTAATATCTGTGTACGATTTCACTAGTTTGACTGCCGCCATCTTTTCCAAAGAGTTTTCCGCGGCCCTACTCAGGCTCCTCACTGCAAACTGCAGCGCTGAGTAAGGCCGCCACCAAGCTTGATATATCTCCTCCAACATAATATCCAGCTCTATTTTTCTTCTAAACTCTTCCTCTGCCACTGGCTTTTTGAAGAATTCTTCTTGGAACTAAAACAAATTTATATAGTATGCCACTTGAATAAAAAAGATTTTTTTATTACTTTTAAAATTGGGTGTATTATAAAACAAACTTACATCCTCCCCAAAGAATAAGGACAAAAAGTCCATTGTTTCTTGCGAAACCACATGGTTTCCACTCCATGGGCTCCGAAGTTTCTTCGCGAAGCACCTACTTTGTATTGAGCCCAGCTCAAATAACTCATCGGTATTCAGGACCGGATACTTGAAGACGTAACTCCGGTCCATAAAAATCATGAATTCCATGGGCGTTAGATTTGCACCTTTCTCTATTAATCCGTCGTAGATTTCCACCCTTCTCTCGACTTCCTTGTCCTCCAGCAAGGCTTCGTGTTTGAAATCTAGCTCATCCCGTTAGCTCAAAAACTTCTCCGGGAAGTCCACCAAATTATCATCGGGATTGATAAAATTCATTCTGGACGATGAAAAAAAATTTTTTTAAAGATAAAATACAGATCGTTCAAGCTAAAAGGAAAGCAAACAAATGATGTTGCTTTTAGTCCTCTTTTATGAAGAGATGTTATTTTTCATTTTCCTCCTCCAATAAGGAAGGGGAATGCAGTTGTTAAAAATTAACATCAGCATAAACGAATAAAAATCATTCCACTGCTAGATCTCAACAAATCAAAAATAAGTGGAAAAACCACGACATTAAACCAGAGTGGAAAAAACCACAAAACGAATGGCGACGGAATTACGACTTAAAAAGAGTCACTTCCGAAAGACGCCGAATAACAACGGCCAATCAGAGCTTAGATTTGCAAAAAAGCAAAAACAAACTTTAAAAACTAACTGATATACAGTTGTTTTCATTCTTGCTCAATTCCACATCTTCCATTCAAAACCTCCTCTCTCTCCAAAAAATAAATCTCCTGAATTCCTCAACAAAATTGAAATCTAACTCAGATTTCCCATCACAAAAAATCCACAAAATGACAAATCCAAATAGTGAACTAGAGGAAGGTGAACTAATGGACCAAGATCCTGTTCTAACCACTCTCGAGGAAATGCTTAAAGTGAGTACTTTTAAAAGTTCTTTTGCTAACATTCACCACCAAAAAATAAATTTGCAAAAAATTTATTTGGTTGGTCTTTTAACTCTAATAATACTTTCGAATCAAACCTCAGCATTTGATCTGAAAGAACAATTATATGCAAATACTGCAAATAATCTTCGGGTTGCTCATTATGATTGTCAACTAATGACTTCTAACAAAATGTTCTCTCTAAATAAAGTAGCACCTTGCAAAGTCCAACCAGAAAATATTAAAGTAGCCCATGCTTATGTTACTCTATATCAGAGACATTATCGCACAAAAGTAAATGCGACAATGTGTCGAATCAAACACCAATCAATGCGTTGGTTCTGCGATTCTTTTGATTCGAGTGGTATCGACGCTCGACAAAATATGATCACTACTGATCTCCATTTATCTGCCGATCAATGTAAATCGGCCGCCGAAAGAGGCTATCTTAACCTAGGCTATGCTAGTATTGGAAATATTCCTTTCAAATTTAATGTTAAAACAGTAACTAATGCCCATGCTGGCAAAGTTGACGGCAAACATCATAACGAATGTGATGGCCGTTCTTGGATTAAATTGGACACTTTTGAAACTTACATGCAAAATGTAACTCTGACTGTTAACCTCAAAGATGGAACAGTCAATAATTGGCAAAACATTCCTTTGCCCTGTCCAGTGTCTACAAATGGATGTGAAACAGCATCCTTAGACGCTTTCGCTTATACTTGGGAAGAACCCAACAATTGCATTTTCACTGTTTTAAACAGATTTCCGGCTAAAATGATTCAAAACGAAGAATCATACTATATAATTAAAGGCGATTCTAGCCCGTCTATTCATTGTACCCATACAAGGGATTCACAAAAATTTATGCTACAGGTGATGAATAAACCGCAATCTCTTTGTGGTCATCTCAGAATAGTGTATCCAACTTCATATGACCCACTTTTTATTGCATACACTGACGGTTTCAATATGGATACTGGAATCCAAGTTAAGCCAACCCCAGAAACGGGAACTATTCATAATGCCGGCCAACCAAATTCTACTTTTCTCACATTAAGTGATGATTCGCCGCCACTGCAATTTTCAAGTCATCAAATTGACTACGAAGCTCATATAGGAACCAAATTGGACTATATTCTTTTTTATAGCTTCTAAGTGCTCAGAACGGCCGAGTTAGCCCTTCTGCAAAATCAATGTGAGCTAGAACGCTCCTCAATATTAAATACTTTAATGCTTTCACTTGAAAGCCCACGTTTGGCTGGCTATATTCTAACCAAAAACCGCTCTATGTTCTTAGAGACCAATGGCAATGTTGCCTGGCTCTACCATTGTCCGAAATTTTATTCACCTTTGCAATTAATGGATGAATGCTATAATCGCATTCCCATTATGTATAAGGAAAACATTCGATTTGTCGATCCAATTAAGCGACAAACTTTTCAGTCGGCAGATCTACAAGACTGCTCCGACAAACATTCAAATCTCTTTCAACTAGATGTTGATGATGATAAGTCCTGGATTGAATTAACCCCTCAAAATACAAGGGATACAGGACCATATCTCTTTGAACCAAAAGAGATAATTCAAAAGATTAAAAATTCTTTAGCCTCTAGCCAAGGCGCTTCAATCTACACTTATGCTCAAATGCAAAAATTCTGGAATATGATTTCCGATAATTCAGAGATGAAAGGAATACTGCAAAAAGTATCCAGGTCCTTTCTAAATGCTAAAAAAATTCTTTTCAAGGACTCATATAGCCCACTAGGCTCTTCCCAAACAATATATTTGGACTATCTCATCTCTCCAAACTTTTGGAAAAACGAATACACCCGTATATTCGGGAAAGTACAATACTATTTAGAAAAATGCGGAATAGTCTTCGCCTCTTTTCTATTTGTGAAATTCATACTAGATTGCCTAATATTCATAATAAAGGCTATGCATATTCACAAAATCACCAGCCGCTCACTACACTTTGGCAAAGTATTGCTTGCCGCTTCATATATTATACTTTTCACTTCCATAGTGACCTCAATTTTCACTCAAGATGAGCAAACTGAAAAAATAGAACAAGATTGTGATCAAAAAATACAAGCTCCTCTTTTAGAGGAAATTGATAAAATAAACCAGGATCGCATGTATCCTCATATCCAATTAACAAGTTTTGAGAGAAGAACTCAAAACTTGGATCACCCAACAAACCCAGTCTAATAAAAAAAATTCTACTGTTCTAGGATATACCAACTGATTCAACTATGGACGCAACACTTGATGACAACTTGAGAGGTTTTTAGGATCTTCTCTCACTCCTGCCACCAACCGATCCACTGGACTCGCAGATTTCAGCACTCACTCAACAACCAACTGTTTCTACTACTACAACACCAACTGCAAAGCCGACCTCAACACGATCCTTCGTTGAGCCACTACTTCAAACCAATTCAGCTGTCCCAATAACTACAGCATCACAGCCACCACCCCTAAAAATTTCACCCCCTGATTTTAAAATACCCCTGGTTCCCTCGAATTCCAAAATTAAAAAACGGACCCATATTGTGAAACCATATAAGATACTAACGGCACATACGCCGGTATCAACTTCTCAATATCCAATGACCATTAGGCGACAGCCCTTGCACACCACTGAATTAAATACTAAAATACATATTCAGTTAGAAAGGGAACGATACATTAATTCTAACAGTAATCCCGGCTTCGATATGGATCTCAATTATGCTTTGAATCCATTAATCAATCGTTTTAAATTAGAAGCCTATCACCCTATAAAAAAATGTATTCCATAACTAATTCCCTTCTTGAATATCAAAAAATTTATGTCCCAGCAAAATATCTGACAGCAAAATTACAAACCCCCCAGTTAGATGACTATACTGAGCAAATTCAGCGCAGTCATATCCATGAAACGCATCAAATCCGGGAGCTGAAAAATCAAATCCACAATTTGAAAACAAAAAATCACCAACTTATAGCCCGGTTGGAAGGAAAATTGTAAAAAATTTATCCTTTTATTTAAACATTTATTCTTTCGCTTTATATAGCTATGTAGTATAGCTATTAATTTCCTTTCTCAACAATTTTGACTTTTATAAAAAACAAAAAACACAAAAAATACCCCCTTTGTATGAACCAGCCCTCCCCTTATTACGCGTTTGGACAGACTTCACATACTTCAGGAAGAAAAGGAGACTTCGGAAAAAGAATGTACAAGGAATAAAACTAACCTTCAAACTTTTGAGAAACAAATAATTTTGATGTATTTTATTTTATAGTTAAATCCCTTGGTTGTGTAAACTCTATTTTGATTTATAAATGTAACTGATGTGTTTATATTCATTCAAGCCTGACTCAAAGTATCAGTTGTTCAAAAACATCTGCTACCTGTAATACCAACAAACTATTGAACCAACTTTATGAGATTGAAAGAAAAAGCTTCGATCGATCAACAATTACCCCACTATTCAAGTGAAAGTAATAAAAATGAAAGTTTCAGTTTTTTCCTCTCCAAATTGGAGGATGGATATGTTCTGATTTCAAATAGAAACAGAAACATGAATTATTTTATTGCGTTCACAAAATGTGACGCCGCCGCCACCACCAAAAGAAATATGTTTTTATTCCCTTGCAAAAGGAAGGAAAATGCTATTGGAATAATTCGTATAACGTTTTAAGCATTGAGAATTGAAACGACTATTCTCATTCAAGCGAATATTAACGATTCCTCTCGTGAAATACGAGCATACGAAACCTTCTTCTCGTAAAATACGAATGTACGAATAGACAATACGAAGTTAAGAAGTAACTTCTCATTTGATACAAAAAGTGGCGTGATTTCCCCATCTGAGTATAAATAGAAGCTCAAAACTACGGGAATTCATTCCCAACAATATCTCTTCTAACACCAACACCACTCTCTTCTACCACCCCGACCAATCTCTAAAATAATATCTACTCTCAGTAAAAATATCTCTAATCACACCGTTAAAATAGATATTGAGTCAAAAGGCAACTTGCTGTAAATTCATACTAACTTCTTTTCTAATAAAATATTTCTCAGCGAATTTTAGATTTACTATCTAAGATAGAAAGTAGAAAGGACCCTTTATTCCTAGCAAGCGTTTTGTCCGACGTAAATAGTTTTGCTAGCGTAATATTTGCCTTGATCTGAATGGCATTGTCTGATTTCCTCTAACTCATGAATTTGTCCTAATATGAATGGGATAGGCGTATACAAGTAACTCTGAAATTTGCCCTGACATGAATGGCTACATCCGTATAAAAAAAAACTCGGGTGTTTGCCTTGATTTGAAAGGCTTCGTCCTTATAAATTAAACTCAGGTGGTTGCCCTGGTGTAAATGGCATCGTGCGCATTCAGTTCAACTCAGGAGTTTGCCCCGATATGTATGGCGTTATCCGTATTCATTTAACGCGAGAGTTCACCCTGATCTGAATGATTTTTTCTGTATTTATTTGACTCATGAGTTTGCCGTGATAAGAATGGCATTGTTCGTATTCTTTTAACTCAGGAGTTTGCTTTGGTCTGAATGGCAATGTCGCTGATCATTTAACTCAGGAGTTCGACCTGATATTAGTAACATCGTCCGTATAAAATTAACTCAGGTGTTTACCCTGATTTGAATGGCATCGTCCGCGTTCAGTTAACTCAGAATTTTGGCCTGATATGTTTGGCGTTATCCGTATTCATTTAGCGCGAGACTTCACCCTGATCTGAATGATTTTTTCTGTATTCAATCAAGAGTTTGTCCTTATATAAATGGTATTGTCCCTAATCATTTAATTCAAGAGGTTGTCCTGAAATGAATGGCATCATCCAAATTCATATTCTTCAGTAGCGTGTCTTGATTTGAATGGTATCGTTCGTATTCAATTAACTCAAAAGGTTGCCTTGATATGAATAGCATCGTCCGTAATCAGTTAAATCTGGAGTTCGCCCTAATATGAATGGCATTGTTCTAATTCATTTAACTCAAGAGTTTGCTCAGATATGAATGGGAATGTCAGTTTTAATTTAACTCAGAAGTTTGTCCTGATTTGAATGTTATCATCAGTATTCTTTTAAATCAAGAGTTTGCCCTGATATGAATGGCATTGTCCCTCTTCGTTCAACTCAGGAGTTTGCCCTGATATGAATGGCGTCGTCTGAGTTCGTTTAACTCAAGATCTTGCCCTGATATGAATGGCATCATGTGTATTCATTTAACTCTCATATGAATTTCATTGTCCGCATTAGTTTAACTCAATTTTGCCTTAATAGAAAGGCATCGTCCGTAATCTTTTAACTCAAGAGTTTGTCCTGATAAAACGACATCGTCCGTATTCTTTTAACTCAGGAGTTTGCCTTGATTTTAATATCACCGTCCGTAATCATTCAAGACAGGAGTTCGCTCTGATATGAATGGCATCATCCGTACTCATTTCAATCAAGAGTTTATCCTGATATGAATGGCCTTGTCCCTTTTCATTTAACTTGGGATTTGAATGGGAATGTCCGTCTTTATTTAATTCAGGAGTTTGCCTTGATTTGAATGTCATCGACCGTAATCATTTAAACCAAGAGTTTGCCCTGGTTTGATTGGCATAGTCCCTATTCATTTAACTCAGCAGTTTGCCCTGATAAGAAAAGCATCATCTGTATTCATTTAACTCAGGGAAATGCCTTGATGTGAATGGCCTTTTACCTATTCATTTCAGGACCTCATATGAATTGGAATGTCCTCATATGAATTGGAATGTCCGTATTCATTTAATTCAGGAGTTTTTCCTGATTTGAATACTATCATCAGTATTCATTTAAACCAAGAATTTGTTGATTTTAATGGCATTGTTTCTATTCCTTTCATTCAGGAATTTGCCCTGATTTGAATATTATCATCAGTATTCATTTAAACCAAGAGTCTCTATACATTTAAATCAGGCGTTTGCCCTGATATGAATGGCAAGGTCCATATTCATCTAACTCTTGAGTTAAACGAATTCAGACGACGCCATTCCTATCAGGGCAAACTATGAGTTAAATGAATAAAGACAATGCCATTCAAATCAACAAACTTTTGGTTTAAATGAAAACTCAAGATAATTTTCAAATCAGGGCAAACTCCTTTATTAAAGAATACGGATATTCCAATTCATATGAGGTCATTCCAATTCATATGAGGTCCTGAAATGAATAGGGAAAAGGCCATTCACATCAAGGCATTTCCCTGAGTTAAATGAATACGGACGATGTTTTTCTTATGAATTGCGTCGTCTGAATTCGTTTAACTCAAGAGATTGCACTGATATGAATGGCATCGTCCGTAATCATTCAAGTCAGGAGTTCGCCCTGATATGAATAGCATCATCCGAACTCATTTTGTTATTTCAACAAAAATCTTTGATAAGAAAAGCCTTGTTCGTATTCATTTAACTCAGGAGTTTGCCTAGATATGAATGGCATCCTCCGTAAACATTTAAGTCAAGAGTTTGCCTTGATATGAGTGACATCATCCGGACTCATTTTGTTATTTCAAGAAAATTCCCTGATAGGAAAGGCCTTGTTTGTATTCATTTAACTCAAGAGTTTGCCTTGATATGAATTGCATTGTGTGTATTCAAGTAACTCAGGAGTTTGCTCTTATATGAATGCCATCGTCCGTATTCATTTAACTCAAAACTCTGCCCTGATATGAAAAGCATCGTCCGTAATCATTCAAGTCAGGAGTTCGCCCTGATATGATTGGCATCATCCGGACTCACTTTGTTATTTCAAGAATATTCCCTGATATAAAATGCCGTGTTCGTAATCATTTAACTCAAGAGTTTGCCTTGATATGATTGATATCGTCCGTATCATTCCAGTCAAAGGTTCGCCCTGATATGAATGGCATCATCCGGACTCATTTTGTTATTTCAACAAAATTCCTTGATATGAAAAGCCTTGTTCATATTCATTTAACTCAGGAGTTTGCCTTGATATGATTGATATAGTCCGTATCATTCAAGTCAGGAGTTCGCCCTGATACGAATGGCATCATCCGGACTCCTTTTGTTATTTCAAGAAAATTCCCTGATATGAAAGGCCTTGTTCGTATTCATTTAACTCAAGAGTTTGCTCTTATATGAATGTCATCATCCGTAATCATTTAACTCCAATTTTGCCCTGATATGAAAAGCATCGTCCGTATTCACTTAAACCAGGAGTTTGCCCTGATATGAAGGTCATTTTTCGTATTCATTTAAACCAAGAGTTTGCACTGATTTGAATGACATTTCCCAATTCATTTAACATCTCATTTAAAAAAGCATCTTCCGTATTCAT
>NC_087070.1:53546616-53564516 GCF_963678635.1 Symsagittifera roscoffensis
GTTTCAGGCTTAATTTTTGGTGACTTTTTAGACTGACTTGAATAGAGAACAGCCGAAGAAACTTTGTGATACAAATCGAGACACCTAATGTCGCTAGTTGAACAAATTTGAGATGCAATGTGAACTGTTGTTTATCTGGAGACCCCGATACATAGTACTTACTTTTTATATTTTGTTTGTTAGATCAATCAAATAATTTACAAAAAACTTTTGCTTATTAGCGTTTTTTTTTTCAAATAAATCAGAGACACTTTTTGAACACGTGTGTTTTTAATAATTATTTTCCTACAAAAAATTAAGCTGTGAACTATCTTAAACTGCTGTATCAACAAACAAACTTACATTGTATTTAAGCTGGAGAAAAATAATGCAATTAAAAAAATTGAAAACGAAAAATAAGAGAACTTTTTCAAACACACAAAAGCAATTGATAGCTGCTATGTTAGTTTTTGCCCTTAGATTGTGATATACATAAATACTTTCTAAAAACATGTGAAAGTTTATAAAATTTAGTAAATGGCTAAAATAACTAGTTTTGAAAACTCTATTAGAAAAACTTATTGACAAATGACTGAAATAATCTAGTTTTCAAAGCTCTAATTGCGCGAGGAATGCTGGCGTAAAGTTGCAATTCTCAAAAAGCAAATGAACATTTTTAGCATTTACTGTTGTATGCCAGGTCAGAAAAAAAAATGTTTTCCTCTTATGTTAAGGACTCACTGTCTGTCAGATTTTATATTTTTTCTGTTTCAATTGAGTCAGAGAAAATGTGTTTCAAACCTGCTGTTTTCACACCAACAATAGAAAAAGTTTGTGATATCAAGGCTTCACAGGGAATTGTTTTAAGTTATGAAAATTATTGGATTATTTGGTTGGATTACTTTTTTTTCCAGCATAATTTCCGAAAAAAACCCAAATTTTTTTTTCAATTTTAAGCCAAGAAGAGTAAAATTTTCCTTTTTGGGTTGATGTATAAACCCTGCTAAGTTCGATTTAGATTTGTATTTTAGTTGCTTGAGTCGAGAATTCAAGTCCAAACTCAAAATTTGAGCGGTTTGAGCGTTTTCTATGCTATTACGCTTAAAATCTTGCTTTAGACTTAAAGCGGTTTTTGAGCGGATTTGAGCAATTTTAGGCCGTTTTTTTTTCACGTTGAGCGTTTTTTTTTTTGACTTTTTGCCGACGTAAGAAACTTTGACGACTTGTTTTTGGGACCCTAGAACGTTTTAGGCTGAGTTTTAGCTTATAATTTGGTATTTCGTTGTTTCTTGCGGTTTTGACCAATTTTGAGCGGTTTGTTAGGTTTTTGCTAGAATTTGCGCTGTTTTTGAGCAGTTTGGCAGGTTTGTGCGCATTCGTCTAAAATAATTACGGTTTTTGTGCTGGCTCTCGACTAGGGTGGTTTATCCTATCGCCCGCGATATTATGCCCAGAAAGTTAATAGTCAACTTACACTCCCGTGCAGCGAAACTAGACTGTAATGAATAGTCATGAACACAGTGTAGAGGCTGCAGTTGATGGCCAGAGCAAGAGTCACCTGAAAAACTAACAGAGTAAAGTGTCAATTATTCAAAATAGAATAGTTTCAATGTCATTGAAGCTCACCTTTAATCCAAAAACACGTCAGAAATATTGCTTAGAAGTAAAAAAAGATAGATTTCAGTTATGAAGCCTCGTATTTGATTTAAAAAAAGATTGTGTTAAGTCTTGCAAAAGGAATCCCCAATTTTTTTTTGCTCAATAAAGTTACAAACTGGGGCCGTCTTCAAAAAGTTTATTTTGGGTCCTCTTAATCCTCGAATTTTTTTTTTACTTTTGTTGCTGATTGCAATGCGCTTTTGTATGTTTTTTATGCAATTGTTCCTTGCTCCAATCTTTTCAGACAGTTAAATAAAGCCATGGTGGAGGGGCGGATGGCGGTGTCCCACTCTTTAACCCTACGATATTTAACCCCCTCTGCTTACACCCCCTATATCATAACCCCGTAACGTGATAACCCCACAACAATTTAACCCCCTTTTAATGACGATAATTTGTTTCAAATTAAATCCTTTTTATAAGTACAGGAGTAGTCCAATTAAGCTTACTAATTGAGGCCTGAAAAGCTAGTCTTAATTCGCTTGATGCCTCTAGCATCTCAAAAGTAATTGCATTTCGATTAGCTAGAGGAATAATCCCTCACTCACGCGTTTAAAACAGAGATAACCTACATGGTGCTAATTGAAGGCAACAAAAGACGTTTGTGAGTTTTATAAAAAATCATACTGCCTAATTCTTTAGCCATTGTTATACCACTCTATCAGATCAGATATAATGTTTGAAGCGTCATTCCATTTTACTTTATCTTCGAAAGACAAACAAATGTTAGTAGTATCAGGCCACGAGTATTACCTTAAACGAAAAAACAAGACAACAACAAATTGGAACTGCTCAAAGTACCAAACCCATAAAAGCCGCGCAACAGCAATTACGGATGGAGAAAATTTTATTGAAACGAGGGGTCAACATAATCACGATATTTCCACGGGCAAACCTGATGCTCGACTAGTTTTGAAAAACATCAAGGAGCTGAGCGATAGTAACACCCCAACCGTCGCAGTCGCAACCGCCATTCAGCCAATTACAGACAACATTGCCACTCAACTAGCCCTACCATCCAAAGAAAATTTAGTTCGCACCGCACAACGAGCGCGCAAGCAACGAGAAGAAGTCTTACCAGTCTCCCCAGCAACCAGAAGTTTCGAAATACCCGAAATTTTCAAAAATTTTATAAGATTCGATAGTGGACAAAATGATCACGAGAGGATTATATTATTCGGAGACCCTGAAATGCTACGTGTGCTTGAAACATCCAACTTTTGGTTGGCTGATGGAACTTTCAAAGTCACCCCAAAAATGTTTTATCAACTTTACTCCATACACGTTAGTCTTTCAGGAATAGCCCCTGCTTGCATATATGCGTTCCTGCCAAATAAAACAGAAAAAACTTACCACCGTTTCTTAGAAGCCCTAAAAATACTAGTCCCTGATAGTAGACCTGAAAAAATTTTACTGGATTTTGAGCAGGCCGCAATTCAAGCATTTCAGAAAAACTTTCCCGAGACCAAGCTGTCGGGATGTTTCTTCCATCTTTCACAAAGTTTTATGAGAAAAATCGCGGAGCTCGGATTGAAAAAGGATTACGAAACTAACCACGAGTTCGCTTTAGCACTCAAAATGTTACCCGCACTGGCTTTCGAAAAAGAAGAAGAAATAGGAAATTCATACGATAAAATAGTAGAAGAAATTCAAATAGTTTGCGATCGCACCATAAAAGAGTCGGAAAAAATAGCGAAAGTTGACGAACTTTGCCTTTATTTTGGATCAAACTACATCAAAAGTCTCGTCCCGAATCGGGAAGCCCAATTCCCCCCTTCATTATGGAATCAAAGGGATGCGGCATCATCGGGTTTGGCCAGAACAACAAATGCTGTAGAGGGCTGGCATTATGGCATACAGTCATACTTCAGTGGATCGCATCCCAGTATATGGAAAGTGATTGCAAATTTGCAAAAAGACGCTTCCGTCCAAAAACTTAATTTTTATAACGCCTCGAGTGGGCACCAATTTACAAAAAAGAAAAATACCGGGTGCTCAACGAAAAAGTGCAGAATATTATGCATGTGTACGAAGAAAAAACTGATTTGCATTTCTTTCGCGCTATGGCGAACTTGAGTTAAATATTTGCTATTTAATCTATATTGCCAAGCAATAAAAATTTTTCCAAGTTTATTTATTTTCCTTGATTTTTCAAAATTGAGCTAGAGTCGATTTGAAACCGGCAAAATAATAAATACATACAAGGTTTTGACTTTTCTTTTCCCTCCGCCCAACCCTGTAAGGTTAACCCATTTATTGTACCCTTGGTATACCCGTTATCATTTTTACCCGAAATTCAACTTTTTTGGGAAAATTGGAAAAATTTTTGTGCCGCCAGGGATTTGATCCTTTGATCTCTAGATTTTGAGACTAACGCTTTAACCACTATACCATGAGGCCTTTGGTTGTCATCCGATTTATTCTTCCAAATTTGGCTCTTTGATCTTTAATTAAGCCCATGTTTGAGTTTTCAAAGCGTAGATCAATTCTGTCGGCGCCAAAAGATCAAGGTCAAGAAATTCAAATGGTTTTGGACTGTTTTGTATATGCACCATTTTGAATCATGTCGGTCGGATTCGTTTTCAAGTTCATATCAAAGTCTAGACTATCGGCAAGGTCATTTCTTTTCAAATCTAAAATGCATTTAGCAGCGTGCATGTTAACTCATTTTGGTTCGCAAAATTTTTCGCAATTAAAGCTTTGATGTTTACTGACGATATGGTTCCGAGTCCTTTTCAAGTAACTTTCACTTTGATTCTAACAATTGGTTTTAAAAAGGGGTTAAGTTGTAGTGGGGTTATCTGATTTTGGGGTTATATGAGTGGGGGTTAAGAAAAAGGGGGTTACAAAACACTGGGTGATAAGCTTGGGAACCCGGATGGCACCACTAAGGTTAAATAGAAAACTAGAAATATTACCAAATTGGCTTTTTGCGAACCCAATTATTCAATCAACTTTTATAAAATCATTGCATATTAGACATTTATAGTTCTTTTTTGGAGGGAGGGGGAGGGGGGGATGATTGAGATAAAAATTCACTTAGATACCTGATCAAATTTAGTTTTCAGCCAGTTGCATGGATTGTTCATGCTGCGATTACTTTGTAATTGTTCCCCCCATTTGAAAAATGTGAAGGAACTTTGTATTCGTGTGTTTTAGTTTTTTTTCTTTTTTTGTCTACGCAAAATCAGCTATCACAAACAATCATTTGAGAGACTTGAAAGATATATCATATTGAAACTTTTTCAGTCGTGATTCCAACGGCATTAAAAAATTTTGAAATATTTTTCTCAGTTTCGAGAAAAACCGGCCCTAAATTCGAGCTAGTAAAGCTAGTGAGCACGCTTATTTATGCTTAATTTCGGATGTTTAGAATAGCTTATTTATGCTTATTTTGATTTTACTCACTCGAGTAATTTATTTTTTGGAGATTTTTAATGCCATTTTGGGAATCAAAAACTTCAAAATTGAAAAAAAGTTTTGAATTTTTTCAACGGTTTTTTGGTTTTTGTAAGTCAATTTTGTTCAAAAAATGTCGTCCTGTCCTGCTTGTCTAAATTACTAGTACTGTCGAATATGACTCAATTATAGTTTTACATCAGATCTTTTTAACACACCACGCAAAAAAAATTACACTAATCTGAAAAAAAAAATTTTTTTTGTAGGTTTTTAAAGACTATGGTCGGAACATTCTGTGCAACTTGCACAATAACCGGCTATTTTTGTTTCATTTGAATTTTTTATAATCATAGTAAACCTAAATTTTAATTGTTCTATAATTGAGTTTTAAACGCGAGATTTCTTGAGAATTTAAAAAAAAAAGTTCGGAAAATTTTAAAATAATCTTCAATAAGAAGGCCCAAAGTTTTTGAAAAATCTTTAAATTATATAAAATGCTAGTCATATAATTTCCATTTATGATAATATGCTAGTCATAGAATTTTCATGTATGGTCATGCATTTTCATTATGAAAAAATGCTAATCATGCAATTGTCATAAATGAGAGAATTCTAGTCATATTGTTTTCATGCAATTTTTAAATGTACGAAATGTTTGGGCAATCTATTAGAAATATGTGATAAGAATTATTGGTCAATCCGGGTAATCACAAACCAATAATCGTGCAACCCCAAACACCTACAATTTCAATACAAAAAAGACGAATTGTGGTTTTGGCAAAATTCATTTAGCAAAAACTAGATTTTTCTTTATTTACTTTATTTAAAATGTTGTTTTTCAATAACTTTACAGTTTAAAATTTTCTAGATCATTTTTTGCAAAAAAAGGATAGTTTTGGTAAATGAAAAGTAATTTAAATTACAAAATCAGTATTATTACTCCAGAATTGTGTTGAAATTTTTTTTCGGGCTGGGCGAGGTTTGCTTACTTTATTGGAGGAGTGGGGGTTGGGTACGTAAGTTTTTTTTATTTAGTCACACAGGGGGTTTGTTTTTTCGGTCGCCCCATATGTGCTAATATCAACTTTAGAAGAGAACTTGACCGAATTATCCGACGAAGCTGAGGAGTTCGAACGGCGACGTTTGCTGTTCAGCTGTCTTTGCCTCATCTTCACCAGCAGTATCACTGTTGTCAAGGCAACTGAAAGTACGCAGGGGATTCCAGCTTTGACAACTGTGTCGTAAGTCCACCAGCGCATCCCAGTGGTTACACACACCGGAGTTGCTGCATCATCAGAGGCATGGTCACATGGTTTAAGAAAAAAAATTATCCCAAGTTATCGGCAATATCGGTGAGTTTGAGCGACCTAATTGGTGTAAAAATGGAGCTGTTTAGATTGATGAAATGTTGTGCCAATTTTAAAAACAAATTAAAAGAAAAGATGACTTGTAAAACAATGACTCCATTAGATTTTCCTCATAAGTCTTCTATCAACTCACTGACAAACCTTAGAAACTGCTTTTTACAACTTCTCGGCCTGAATTTTATACAGGACCATACAGGACCATAGGACCATACTGCTAAACGAGATCATACTTGTAAGCCAGCACCCAATTTTACTCTGGCAAACAAAAATCCAAAGTAATTCACATCAAAAGTGATAAGTCATTTTTAATTACTGTGGGAAAGTTAAATACAACTCAAATAGTTAGGGCGCCAGAAGATCGTCAACATCTTTGGCGGTGCCCTAATGTTTCCGATAAAAAATGGGAGAAAGAACTAGTCCAGTTCTCGCGGTGAGATTAGTGAGCTTAGACTTTAAATTCCGTTTTAAAAGATACTAGTGCAAACTTTAAAGTATCAGGTCTAGTTGAAGTTCCTGGGTACTGCTTAAAAGCGAGCGATGCCATCTGACCCATTATCAATTTGTTGCACTTGATGTAATAACCAGATGCCTCCTCGATCACTAAAATTGTCAAGTATTTGGAGGTGGTCAATTTCATCGAGTGACTCTTAAGATTTTGTCCATTTAGCTTATGTGATGAGTCTTAGCGTTATCTCATTGGTGCCTCCTGGAGCCATTTTTGCGTGGACTTTTTTTTGACAGTTTATGAGTAGATACTCGATCGAAGGCTGATGCTGGAGTTAAGACAAATTGTTGACCTATCAGTAAAGGTTTGGATGTCAGAGACAGGTCTTCATCAATGTCTTTACTGACATGTGTTATTGGACGTGAAATAAGAACTGGCGCTGCCTCGGTTTCACTGGGAGCAAGCAAATCTCCATATAATCGATCAGTACTGAAGGTAAGTGAAGACGCTCGCTTAAGCATCGAAAAGAGTTGTTCCCACATGATAAAAAGTAAAGAGCAGACAACGGATTTGTACTTTCTAAGTAATTGCGGTTTCATTAAAATTGATTGGCTCCCAGCGGATTTGCTTGTGCGCGCAGACAAAGTGCAAAGAGTTGCAAGAAGGCAGCAGCTTAAGTGGGCACCTTAGTCTGTTATTTTTATGCAGTTGTCGGTTTTGGAGATATACAAGGATAACTTCAAAATTAAAACTCATGTAGTGACGAGGACTATTTGTTGCCTATCTCAAAGTCTGGAGAAATCAGTTAGCTGATTAGCCGGTCCTAGTGCTAATTGTTGTATTGTTTGTTTTTTTCCGTGGTTTTGCTGAGTTATCAATCAGGCTTGTTTTCAAATGAAACCTTTAGTGCTTTCAGCCACAATATTGTATTAATTTTACTTGGTTCCCCGCTAAGCGTTTTATGGGTGTATGTTTCCAATTTTTTAAGCTGCATAGCAATTCATATATCTGCATACCCGGGCCAATTTTGAGAATACTATCCGATATTTCATTAGAAGTTCAGTTTTTGCCTAGTTTGCCGGCTAAACAAAAATCATATCAAATGCAGGATCCTGTTTGACGCCTCGGACCTGATGCACTGCGGTATCCTTAAAGTCTGCAACTCCACTGAGGTAGCAGATAAAATGGCATGGGTTTGATTTGAACAGATAAAATGAAATTTCAGTGTTTTAGAGTTCAGTTTACTTGTTAAGTACAAACTAGAACTCGTCCGAACAGAAGCTGCAATGTCGCAACTGAACGAACAACCTCTGGCTTTATTACACCGTAGTCAGCAGGTGTTCGTTGAAGCCCAAAAGTGGTCCGAAGAGTGATGAATTTGCTGAGGAAAACAAATCGAAAATAAAGCTGCCATTCTAAAAACTAATTGCTCAATAATGGTTTTGATGCTATTCCATTTGATGCAAATTGTTCCCTGAAGCGGATGTTTAAACCATTTTGTAGTTAAGTAAATCCGGTGCTGTTTCAAAACATCAATGGAGTGAGCCTCTTGTTGTTCCGACTTTCGATACGAAAGTAACGGAATATTTGTGCTCGGGGTGGGTTTTTTTTCTTCAGACAAATTTCGACTTTTTACCTAGCCATTTTTGACGGAATTTCTTGTATCATTCAAGAAAGGTATTGCTGTCCTGAGCCTAATTTCGAAAAGATAATTCACGTCATCCGGGACTAAATTTATGCGCGCTTTCAAGAGTTTATTCATGATGCTGAAAGCGTAACGCGAATTATTTATGCGTGGCGAATTATCCCGAACAACCAAATGGTTCCAAATTAAATTGAGGCTAGCTTATTGGTCATATTAATTTCATACGACTCAAAGTTTCACTTTGATATTTTTCAAATTGTATAGGTTTTTTTCCGACTTTCGATACGAAAGTAACGGAATAATTGTGCTCGGGTGGAATTTTTTTTTCTTTCGACTTTTTAATTTCGACTTTTTAACTTTCCCAAATTGGCCAAAATGGTAATCTTTAAACCCCCATAATTTGACAAAATTTTTTAATATCATTCGAAAAGTATTGTTGTCCTGATATTAAATTTGAAAAGATATTTCGACTGTGATTATTTTTCGTAAAGTTATGGGGGTTTAAAGATTGCCATTTTGGCCAATTTGGGACAATTAATGCGCGATGTATTTCGCGCTTTTAACGCGTAAACGAGATTTAATCCGTCTTAGAAATCGTTCCAAATTGGATCAAGGATGCTTTTATGCCATAATTGATTTGTTAGGCCTAAAATAATGGGCGCAAAATTTATCACTTTGTACTTAATATGACGTGTTTTTACATAAAATCTGAAAATTTTTCAAATTTTTTTCTATTACATTGAAAATTTTCATGTTATTAATGCTCCATAGACCTTAAAAGGCAGTCGAAACATTCAGGGCTTCGCCCTGATACGAGCAGTCTTGTTCTGATTTCAAATTGAAACAGAAACATAAATTTTATTGTGCTCACAAAGCGTGACGCCGCCGCCACTATAAAATAAATATAATTTTATCCCTTTGCAAAAGGAATGGAAAAGCAATCGGAATAACTCGTAGAACGTTTTATGCATTGGAATTAAAAACGACTATTCTCGTTAAATACGAATAATAACAATTCCTCTCGTAAAACACGAATATACGAACGACTCACACGAATAACATTCTTCAGAGATTACGAAGTTTAAAAATAACTTCTTATTTGCTACGAGAAATTGGGAGATTTCTCAATTGAGTATAAATAGAAAGTAAAAACTTCTGAAATTCATTCCAACAATTTCCAACACAATACCAAAAATATTCTCTTCAACCACGCCAACCTTTTTCTATAAAATTCTATCCATTTTCAATCAAAATATCTCAAATCCCACTCTTATAATAACTATCGAGTCTAAAGGCAACTTGCAGTAAATTCATACTAACTTCTTTTCTAATAAATTATTTTTCATCGAAATTTAAATTTACTTTCTAAAATAGGAAGTAGAAAGGACTTTATATTACTAGCAAGCGCTTTGTCCGGCGTACATAGTATTGCAAGCCTAATACTCTGTAGTACTTCATCGTAATATTTGCCACACTACGGACTTTTCCGGGTTCGGTTCGCATTATTTTGTTAGGGGATGGTTTAGCATGTTGGATGATGAAAACCTACATGCGTTAGATATTTGTTTTGAGGTCCGTTGTCAAAAGTTTTTAAGCAGCTTCCGAATACGGAACTTTTCGATCTTCTCTGCAGAAGTTGACGCTTTTGCGACTGGGCAGTTGATAGACAATTTAATTTCAGACATCTTCGGACTTTATTACAAATTACGACAAGGGTCGAGGTCCCAGACTCATGTTCAGACTTTAAGAGTCGCGCCACATCCGGGTTTAGAATCAAATTGCATAGTCACGCCGAGAGTTTGAGACTGGAAAGTCTTGACATACCAAAATTTGGCCGCGAAAGTCTGGACATGGGTCGCGAAAGTCTAGACATGCCAAAATTTGAACGCGAACGTCTGGAAATGGGTCGCGCCGTCTCCGAATTGGTCTGGAAAGCCGAAGCGTCTCCGCCTTGGTTGCGAGGAAGTGATTTCTGGTCGCGCCGTCTCCAACTAGATCTAGAAAGTAGCACCGTCTTCGCTCTGAACGCAAAGTCGCGCCGCTTCCTCTACGGTCTCGAGAAAGTCGCGTCGTCTCCGTCTTGGTCTGGAAATCGCGCCGCTACCTTTTTTTGGTCGCATCGTCTCCGCCTCGGTCTAGAAAACCGCGTCTGCGCCTTGGTCTGGAAATCGCGCCATCCCCACTGTGAACGCGAAAGTCGCGCCACTTCCTCTACGGTCGCGAAGAATGTGTTCTTGGTCGCACCGTCTCCGCCTTGTCCTGGAAAGCCGCGCCGCCTCCGCCTTGGTCTGGAAAATCGCGCCTTTTCCACTCTGAACGCGAACATCGCGCCGCTTCCACCAAAGTCATGAAGAGTTGGTTCTTGGTCGCGTTGTCTCCTCCTCGGTCTGGATAGTCGCGCCGTCTCCACCTCGGTAGCGAAAGTCTTGAACGTGCAATTTTTTGTCGCGCTGACCAAGCCGGTCGCGCCTTGCTTTTTGAGTCGCGCCGTATCCACTTTGATCGCAAAAGTCGCGCCGTCTCGACATCGGACGCGGAAGCCCCGAAAACTTTTTCTTAGTCGCGCCATCTCCATGTTGGCCTGGAAAGGCGCGCCGTCTCCATCTCGGTCTGGAAAGTCTGGAAATTGCTGAGCTTGGTCGCGCCGATCGCGCCATTTCCTGAAACGCAGGTTCGCACTGTATCCGCTTTGGTCGCGAAAGTCGCGCCTGAGTTTTTCGGTCGCGAAAGTCTGGACATACTAAATCTGAGTCGCGATGTTTTGGTCGCGCCACTTCGCTTCCGTCGCTAAAGTCACGACGGATCATCATGGTCGCGAAAGTCTGGAAATGCCAAGTTTTGGTCGCGAAAGTCTGGAAAACCATGATTTTGGCCTGGAAAGTCTAGACATGCCAAATTTTTGTCGCGAAAGTCTGGACATGAGTCTGGGACCTCGACCCGGGCTATAGCAAATCTTGAAACGTTTGTTAACTTCTGTTCTATTGGTGGGGGGGGGGGGGCTTGACGCTTTTCTTTATCAAGAGTTTGAGCCTCTGACCACCCAAAGGTTACTATTCAAAAATATCCAGTTTTTGCAGACTTATACTAAAACATTTCAAAGACGTTTTGGGCTGAAAAAACGTTCCAAAATTACCTAAAAATTTTTGGAAAAAAACAGGCAGTCTAAAAAAGAAGAAAGGCGTTTTTAGGCAATTTTGGGGGAAAATGACCAAAAAATCGCCTTTTTTTGGCGCGCTCTCCCTCATCAAAATTAGTATACGCCAGGGGACGTTTCAGTCGGCAGTAGCTCGAATCCCTTAGTGGTGGGAGGGAGGGCGTCCGGTTCTCCCTAAATTTGTCCCTGAAGTCACACACTTCATTTTTAGACGTTCATTTGAAGCCTTACTGCCACTAACGTGTTATTTTAGGGCCTTTTATTTTTGAAGACAGAATCTTTCACACCTTTGAAAAAAAATTAAGGGTAGCCATGCCTCCAATATTTCCGACAGTTGTGAAAATTGGGATTGGAGCCCCTGTGACGAGGAGCAGTAGCACGGCCATCGAAATGGGAATCCAAGCTGTCCTTTGGGTGCAGTTTTGTTTGTACCACATTCCACTTATCGCCCCTACTGCAATCACTCGGTCAATTGAGACCAGAATGGACATCAGGTCGGGTGTGACAACCAGTATGTAGGAGAAAAACAGCAGAAGCCTGCAGCTGACATCCGTGAATATGATCAGAGTTTCAAATAGAGCTAAAAGCAATAATAGCACAGCTGTTTGTTCAACTTTGATTAATAAAAATCTTCGGCAGCCCAAACGCCGCTCTAATATATAGGATTATAGACATAAGCAACTCGCATGTTTGCAAGCTGTTTGCTTTAAGAGCTGTACATCATGCGATCGATCCGCTACTGTGGACTGAGCTTTGTTCTTGAGCAAAATTTTTAATTTTGCTTGCGAAAAAATTTTAGTTTCAATTGCATTATGGAAGACTCTGAGCCATGAAATTCCCATAAATAACAAGGGTAGCAGGTTGCTGTGCAAGTAGCACAGAAAGTTCCGACTACATTTGCAGAAAAAAAAAATTAGTGTTTTTATTGTACGTCGTGTGATGATACAAGTAAACAAATGCGTAGAAAATCAGTGAATCGGAGATAAACGAATCCAGTGGTCTTCAGAAATTAAATGAAAAAATTAAAAAAAAATTTTCCAAAAGTTTTTTTCTCAGTTTTTTGCACTTAAAACTTTAAATATTTTTGAAAAAAAAAAAATTGCCAGAAAAGACCTACTTGAAGCTTGCTTCTATTAAAATCAATATTTTTAGTCCTTGTTTCTTATTTTCATATTCGACAAACGTTTCTCGATTGCTGTACTCGCTCGAAATTAGACGAAACTTCAAAAATTTAAACCGGTTTTTCTCGACACCAGAAAAAAGTTTGAGAATTTTTTTAATGTGGTTCCAACCACAACTGAAAGGATTTCAATATAATATGTCACTCAAACCGGTTCGTCGATTATTTGTGATACCTGTTTTGCGTGAAAAAAAAAAGAAAAAAAGAAAAAAAACTAAAAGACACCCGTATACAAAGTTCTTCCCAATTTTCAATGGTCGGAACAATAAGTGAATAACTGGATTTTTTTTCAAACACAAAATAGATGCGATTGAGTGACTAGCTTTTTTGGTGTATGAAGGTCAACCCAGGCTTTTCCAGCCACACTAATTTCGGAGTTTTTGCTTGCGTACTGATACTAAGTGAAATTTTCAATCGCAGAGTTTCGCAAAAAAACTTCTCATTCTAGAAAGTGGGAAGTAGTAAATCCGGTCACTCTACTGCCTCTGTAGACCCACCCAGTATACGATGATCCACCAACAACAAAAGAAAGTTCCGGCTTTTCCATAGGAACACATACACGTGAAAAATAACACAAACAAGATTTTCTGCAAGTTTGAAAATTTTTTTCTGTGAATTCGGAAAGCTAGAAAAAAGGGTGCAAAAATATGGATCACAGCGTATTCAAGTACAATCTTGGGTAAAATCTATATTCTTTTCTCATTAGGTTCATAACGAAACAAGAGATTTTTTCAGCGGTGTCCTGAATGATTGAATGAGAAAATGTTTCCCAACTTTTTGGACAAATTCAAAAAAACGTTCCATGAAAATTTTTTTACACAAAAAGCAAGTTTACACAAAAAGCAAAAAGCACAGGCAGCATTTTGAAAATGATCGCCGGAAAAGGAGACGCTTTTAGTCAGAAAAATGTTCATTGGGGAAGAAAGAATGAAGATAGGAAGGAACATTGGTAACTCAGGTAATAAACGCCACCAGAGCTGCAGAGCAGACATTGAAAACCGTTTTCACGCTGCTATTCAGTGCATTCACGTCGCTAAAAAATATAGAATCTGATCGAAAATTCTCTGAAACGTCAATTAAAAATTAAACAATCAAAAATTCTCAATAAAGAACTCAAATGCTAAACGCTTAAAAATTAAACAATTAAAAATTTACAATTAAAAATTCAAAGTTTGAGAAAAATTAGATAAAGTGATTTGGAATGGCTAAGAAAGACTAAAAACTGATTAATCTTGTTTGGAAGGCGTAAATTAGCCAGTATATCATAACTACTTTCAGAGGTGTGTGTTCTTGCTGTGGAAACATCCTCGCAAACTAAAAAAAGGGAATATGAATTGACGGACTCGACTTAGTTCTCAGGAAAGCTGCTGAGTTTGACTTCTTTTTTACTTACAGAATTGAATGAGCTAATTGGTCCGGCGTAAGAAAACGACCAAAATTTCATGAACTTTTTCCACTGACAATGGAATTAAGTTTACAACAAAACAAAGCGCTGTTTCTCACAATTCTTTATCTTTACACGTGTTAGCTGACAGTTTTCACTGCGGAGATTTCAATCTTAATACAGGTACAAGTTTTTTAGTTAGGTCGTTAAGTTGTAGATGGATTCTTGAAAATTTTTTGAGGGTCTTAAGATATTTCGGAAACTGCATGTAATACATTTGCTTTCCTGCTTTTTTGAGAATGGCGGAATCCATTTCTCAAACTTTTTTCCCTAGAGCCCAACTCGCATACTTATTATCTCAATGAAAAACTGCACTTTTTCAAGGTATATTATATGGCTCAAACGTTGTCAAAAGCTAGATGAAACTACTTCGGAGGACTTGGCTGGGCCAAAATTTGAGAATCTTTTTTCGAAGGCGTAAATTATCGAGTATATCATAACTAGATCTGGGTGTTTGTTCTTGCTGTGGAAACAATTGTGTATTCTTGCTGTGAAATTTGATTTGATGGGCTCATTTTAGTTAGTTGCGAAGGTGATGAGCTTGACCTTTTCTTTGTGCCGACGTAAAACAATAAATAACAGAATTGAAAGATTTACTTCGTCTAACGTAAAAACGCAGGGTTTCTGTGAGAATTGTTTTGTTATTTTAAAAAAAACTAACTGTTAACTATTTCAAAAAAAGCCATTTATGTTAAATTGTTGAAAAACTCATCACAATAAGAAGCATTAAGTTTCTTGAAGAGTATCAGTTGTCTAGTTTTATCGACGCCGAGTAGGTCTTTGAGCTTTCCATATCTGAAAACATCACGTTGAATAGTTCCTTAAATAAAACGAAAATCCCAAACTGAAAAAATTCAGCCCTCAAAAAATTAGTATCGTTCCCCACCCGCTTCCACAGTGGAATAATGTTCAATCTGAAACACAGTTATGTGCAGAGTGGTCTTTTAGGAATTATTTACATTTCAAGAAAATAATTAAAATCAAGATTCAAAAACATACATAATATTGTAATTTGAATTGAATGCTAACAGTGTTAAAAAACCTCCCAGCCCTGTCAAAACGCGGCTATTTTGTGAAATTTATTCTACTTTATGAAGTTTTATGAAATTTATGAATAATTGCCTACTGATGAATAAAAGAAACTGTTTTGACAAATATTTCTAAAAAAAATACAGCTCCAATTTATAAAGAGGATTCTCATTACAAGTTATGTTGCGTGTAATTTGTGTCATTGTGTCTGATATTAGCACACGAGAAGAAATGTGCCGTCAAAACAGGTATGATAGTTTCTTGACGCCGGACCAAAAAATTCTTTCGATTCTCTTAACTGTTAATTTTTAGCGGCTCAGAATGGCAACTCAAGCTCAACTGCTTCACAAAGAACGAATTTGCGTCCGTAAATTCAAATTTTTTATAATGTTTGCAATGATGTTTCCACCTTTAAAACTAGTTTTGATATACTGGCTATTTTCTCAATTTGAGGCGCGGCTGGGTCTTCAAATCATTTCATCTACTTTAAAAAAAAAATTTGAATCAAATGTTTTACATGATTGCACAAAAAACGACAGAAACATGAAAAAAATTTTCGTTGATTTGCTCGTTGAAATTAAAAGTTGCAGCTTTTTGTCACGTGACTATACTTGCCAAATTCTGTGGTCATCTCTGCCAACCAGCAATCACTTGGCGCTATCTGTAAACTAAATGTGTGGTTCGCTCGATGCTTTCTATCTATTTTCTAACAAATTTCAGTTTTTTATCTAGTTATTTCTGACATCGTCCAAATTCTTCGTCCGAACAATGTTTATGATTTTTTAGTTGGCATTGAGAATAGGGCAGAATGAAAAAAAAAATAACTAGCAATTTCTGATGCAATTGTTCTGTATCAGCCAAAATTGCCTTAAGCATAAACTTCAAAAACTATTTCATCTGTGATTAGATTTTGGGAGTTATGGGGTTTATATATTGCCAATATTGCCATTTTGGGCCAATTTACGCGAGTTATTTTTTGTGCTATTAATGCTTAAGCGAAGTGATAACCCGTCTTAAAAATTGATCCTAATTGGTTGAAGCAATCTAATTGTCATAGTTGCTACAGTACATGAAGCAAAATCTACCACGTTGTACTTTATATGGCGTGCGAGGAGATGTTTTTTCGAAAAAACCTCGAAAAATTTTCGAATGTTTTTTCCTATTTTAAAAAAGTTTCATCTTTTTCCAGAAACTCCATAGAACTCAAAAGTTACTCTTGTTGTTCCAACTTTTGAAGAAAATGAGGAGTACATGTGCTCGGGATGGTTTTTTTATTCAGACCAACTTTCAAAAGAATTGTTCTCTTGAGGGATCAATCCTTGGATCTTGGAAGGCTCGCCAAGTTTGCACTTTACTCCACTAATTTGTCTCGATACAAACTAAACAGCACATCTTAACTTTTCTTACTGAAAATGTAACGCGCATTATTTTCGCCAGGCAAATTATCCCGCAGTACAAATCGCAATTAAGGCAGGCTATTTGTCTGATTATTTTTGTTCATGACTCAAAATGTGACACTTAAAATTTGATATTATCTGCTCAAAATTCATAGTTTGCCAATAGTTCTATAACCAAAAACTATTCATTACGAGTTAATGGGCAATCGGAGCAATCAGGGCTTTGACCTGCTACAAGCAGTATTGTTACTATTTATATTTATGTTTGGCTACATTTCTACAATCCCTATTTTAGTATTTTTTCAATTCTACAGGATTAGGTCTGTCAGGAAAACACAAAGCAACATGGCTAAAACATAAGTCTCAAAAAAAGTCATTTATTTCTGCTTTTGCCTATATGTTCTCCTGCTTACAAGGCTTTTTGCTCGTATCGGCCATTTTTTATATGCCCACAAAACAGATTCAATACGAAAAAGTGCAATTAATAAAAAACCTGTTGTAAACCGACGCGCACAAGTTGGAAAAAAAAAGAAAATGGGTTTTTGCTCGTACTACTTAAAACGCCGAGGAACTTTGTCTTGGGGGGTGTGTTTGAGTTTTTTCTACATTTTTTAATTTATTCTTCATGTAAAATCAGACTCGGCAAAGAATCATCATAATGATTTATTTGCAAATCAGACTCAACAAGAAATCAGACTCATAATGGTTTATAATACATGAACGCTTTTCCAGTCGTGATTCAAGCAACATTGGAAAACTTCCAAAAAAATTTCGAATTTAACAGTAGCAGATTATGCCTTATTTACAAATTTTATAAACGCTTGTCTAGTTATTATCATCGCACGCTGGGTTGATTTTCACTCACCAAAACTGCTAGCCATACAACTCGCATGTATGATACAGTGCTAGTAATAGAGTTTTCATAGGTTTGTTTAATTATTTGAAATTTATGGGCCATAATATGGGAATAGAATTAATATATTTTTTGTCATCCACGGCCACGCAAAAAACACGACCTGTCTTCTTTGACCTGGTACGAGCATTAAAAAAATAATTCAAATCTGATATAGGCGAAAAAAGAAAAAAGAAAAAATTATTGAATAAAGATCTATAAGATGGTAAGAAAATGAAATACTTACAAAAACCTGCAACCATCGACAAGTATATTGCGAAAATCCTCTTAGGTATTTCGAACAGAGCTT